>NC_057690.1:2693218-2698368 GCF_014466175.1 Vespula pensylvanica | reverse complement strand
GAGAGAGAGAGAGAGAGAGAGAGAAAGAGACAGAGAGAGAGAGAGGGAGGGAGAAAGGGGAATGAGAGGGTGAAACGAGATTCTCTTCGACGACATGAACGAGATTTCGTCGCCACCCGTCCAGCTTTTCTCGTAGGAGCTATTATTAATCCTAACATAAGTGGATGCTGTATAATGTCTTCGTTATCTCGACTATTTATACTTCCGCTACGTTGAGTCGAACGTAGATTCTATTTTAAAAATTCAACCTAAGTGGTATCTTTTATTTGAAATAAAATATCATACCATAAAGTCACGCTAGAGATTATAAGTACAAAAATGATTTTCTTTAAGAAATTCTTAAAAAAAAAAAATGTAAAAGTCAATTAACATTACATGTAAATAAGGAAACGTTCTCCGGAAGGTCGTTAGAATTTCTAAGAAAAGAATTCATGTTACACGACGAATCCACTCTCTTTCTCTCGAGCGCGCGAGACACGTCACGCGTGGTACGCGCGTCGATGATTCGCCGTCTCTGGCATACGCAACTCGAAATGGGCGGAGAAAAAATGTTGCTTCCAGTTGGTGTTGCCATCTATCGGCACGGTCCCCGAACACGTCTTGAGAGCGGAGGCGGAGGCGAAGACGGCGGCGGCGGCGGCGGTAGCGGCGGCGGCGATCGAAAAGGCAATGCCATCCGTGACTGGACAACTGCATATGATTTCACGGTCGGCGAGTTCCGTCTTATTCGTGTGTAGAAATCGTGAAGATCTCGCGTGGATATCCGCCACTAAATTGGATCGCGACTACCTGCGTCTTCCTTCTGTCTCCTTTCGATATTAAACTATCTCTCTCTATCTTAAATCCTTCGGTAACTCGCCTTTCTCTCCTTTACGAAGCTTCTACTACGTAGTACATACTACTACTTATCTATCTCTTTCTTTCTCCAACTCGAGAGAGCTCGTTCTCGTTAGCGAGAACGTCAGAGAAATCATCGAATCGTCACCGGTGACTCCGTCGTACCTTTCTTGTCGGAACCTAACAAAAAAGCTTAGTTGAAATTTTTAATCCTTCATGCGCTTTGTTATCGTCAATATTTTATTCGGTTTTATTGCACCGATAGCTCGTTATATCGTTATTTACCATAACATTCGATTATAATTTTTTATTTTTTATGATACGCAATCGATTGGAACGCACACGGCATCATTCGTAAATTTATTAAGTAGAAATATATGTGCGAGTTTATTATTGTTAACTTACATGATTGAAAACCTGACGATAAGTTTGTCTCGTATAAGAATGGGGACCTAAATTTCGAAGATGTTTTCCATCGTCGAAATTCGATTAAAAATAGAAGCGTCCTGAAAATTTCGAAGGAAATTCTCACTGATCATCTACCAAACATCCCTCTGTTCGTCGATATCGCTTTTCCGTCGATCCCGTCGAGAACTTGGCAAGAGGCTTTGTTTTCTTTGAAAGACCGGAGCCGATAATTCAAGCGGTTTACTTATCGCGCGACGAGCTCGTTTTTATTACACACTTTCGAGCTCGCGTCGCGGCCGCGTCATGCGTTATATTCGTACGGACTGAACGGAGGAGTCGAATATTGAGCTTGACGAATTTGTGTGAAACGATAGAATTTTCAACTTCGAGTAATATAGAGGCTACGGAGTCTCATAATTCGTTTCAAATCGGATATCCGTGTTTTTGGTAAAGAAAATAATTAATTACGCGAGTTATTCATTCATTTTGAGGAATAATTTTTCAACTGATCGAAAACGAGTACATTAAATTTTGTAAAATATTTTTAAACGATCGATCATTAATATTGACCTATAATAAATAACGCGATTCATTCTGTACAACGTATCATCGTGGTTTTTGAACATTACATCGAGTCCTTTTTTACTTTCCAAAAGATTTCTAACAACTTAGTAGAAAAACCGTGACGAGGAAAGCAATTCATAATGTCGAAGGATGAACAATGTAACTTTGATCGTTCGGAACCCTGCATTTAACTAATCATTATCGCCGGCTAACTCAATCTGCCCTCGAGGGAATTCTTTTAAGAGTATCCTCAAGTCAAAGATTTGCGATTATTACTCATGTATTACGAACGACGATCGATTAACGTGCAACACGCATTTTAAGCATTTATTTCGAAAAAAGAAGATATTAAAAAGAATAAAAAAGTAAGAAAAAAAAAAGAAAGAAAAAGAAAAGGGGGTATCATTTAAGGACATCGCAAACAATAATCACGAACGGAGACCACTCATCCCGATCGTTATTAACGTCCCAAAAAATTTTCTTCATTTTTTCTCCTTCGTTATAATTTTTTCGTTCATTTTCTCGATCTTCAGCGAGTAACGTTAATGATACACAACGATCGTTCTCGATCGAAGAGATTCAGTTGGTCTTTCTCCAGTCGATTTTCTGTCAGAATTCGAGAACTCCTCGTCCTCAGTTGGACCACTCGAGATAAACGCTATAATTTTTCGCGTTCTCTTCAAAATCAGCACGAAGACGTTTCTCGCCCTTCCTTTTTATCTCTACATCGAACTACATCTCTTCCTCTCCGTTCAAAATCGACTCACAATAGTCGACGTAAATGGCACGTCCTGAGTTTTAATTTCCCCGCTTGGCTCGCGCGTCCTTGCAACTTCTTTTTCGTTTACGCTCCAACGGATTCCTCTCTTTCTCTCTCCCCTCTCTCTCTCTCTCTCTCTCTCTCTCTTTCTCTCCTGTGAAAGGGATAGCTCCTACAACCTCCGTGGCTTACCTTCGTAATTTACGGTTTTGGCTCATGCTCCCATCGAGGTGGAGTAATGACAGGTCGATCGGTTCTTCGAGCTACTATCTTCGAAGGTGGTTTCTTTCCATTTTTGTGTCCTCTATCATAGCTCTCTTTCTTTATATTTCTTTCTCTCTTTCTCTCTCTTTCTCTTTCTCTTTTTTTCTCGTTAATCCTACTCCTTTTTCATTTCTCCTTCTTCCTCTCTATTTTTCTTACATTTTCCTGTATCTCACGTCGACGATAACGAGATCAGAAATAAATTCCGTAAGGTGGACCACCCATGCATGAGAAACGATTACGTATTCGTGCGAGATCGTTGTAACTTCGCGCTTGAACAGAGTAAGAGAGAGAGAGAGAGAGAGAGAGAGAGAGAGAGAGACAGAGGGAGAGAGAGAGAGAGAGAGAGATGATTTATCGTCTCGGCTTTCTTCCGAGAGTAACCTAAAGATGTCCAAGAGGAACAGTGTAAAGAGAAAATAAGACAGAGAAGGAGGAAAACAGAGAACCAACGATTACACTAGGTAGATGTTAATTAATTTTGTTCGAATATGCCGCGATTAAATCCAAAGATGAAAATTTATACGAACCGATAATTTTCCATTAATTTTTCGCAATAAAAAAACGCAAATTCCACGAGGTTCATGAAATATTTCATATAGTCGGTTCAAACTAGTCAGAGTTCAAAAAATGAATCAAAGAAATGTTCGTGAAAAATTGATCGATCTTTCGTTTCGTTGAGAAATTCTATTGGAATTCTTTCATGAACGATAACACGGCTGAATTCGTCGCACTCACCCTTTTTACGGTCCTTCGAAGAAAAAAGAAAGAAAGAAAGAAAGAAAAAAGGAAGAAAAAGAAAGAGAAAAAGAGAGAGAGAGAGAGAGAAGACAATGAAAGAGAAAGAGAAAGAGAAATGGATTTTATCGGCGGCGCTCTCGCGAAGAAGCGTTCGAGCGATTCGTGACGCGGTCGGCCACTCGTGGGCCCGAGAGCGCAACTCGCTCGTAAATCTCGACGAATCTACGACGAGCGGAGAAGCGGCGGTTGCGGCGGTTTCGCGTTTTACCGATGGCCTTTCCGTCCAGGGCCCCGGTAGTATCGTCCGCCAGTTAAACTGGCTACGCTCGTGCCCCTGTAAAATCCTACTGAATTCCACAACACTCATCTTTCTCTCTTTCTCTTTTTCTCTCTTTCTCTTCTCCCTCTCTTTCTCTATTTCTCTCTCTATTTCTTTCTCTCTTTCTCCGTTGCTGCTGTTGCTGCTGTTCCACTACCGTTCACCATCTTTCAGTACGCCAACGAAATTGACGTCCACTTTGACTCGAGGTAGTCGTTCGTACGATGTACATCGCGATTTTCTTTGCCTTACGATCTAACCGTTTCGAACTTTCTACGCGACTGATTTTACGGTGTAATACTCGTGGGATAGCCACTGCTCCGCTATCGTTAAAGCGTATCGCTCGAACGTTCTTCTTTCCGATTCGTATCGTATACTCTAATATAGTAGATAACGTATTTTTCGGGAAATCGTCTATCATTATTAATCCTTTTTCATTCGACATGAAATATATCACCTGTGATATTGTGAAATAAAAAAGAAAATGGGGGGAAAAGAGTGGAGAGATTAGAATTAGTGCTGTTAGAGTTATTTAAAGGGGAAGCTGGCAACACACAACGCTCGCCTAAATCGTAGGGTAGGGCCGTTTCGGTATTCCGGGCACGTACGTGTCGTTTTAAGTAATCATACGTTCTTTTCCCGACCTACGGCACAAACGACTTTAGCCACGTGCGCTTACTATAAGCGATCGAACAACTAACGTAAAATGGGACGAGTAAAATAGCCTATTGTTAATTATCAAAAACTCGTTATCTAGATAGTTCTGAAAGGGAATATAAGAAATTGACGAAAGGGATAAAAGATCGATCGTCGTTTTTAATAAAAATTTTGTTGGTAAGAAACTTGATCGGAACAAGGTTGCTCGCATCGGCGATCGAACACGTGTAAAATCGGAACGATCTCGAGGGCAGTCTCCTAAGTATGCTCGCGTGTAAAATTCATCGCGATTAAATTCCAGGTTCGCGCGCGCGCGCGCGCGCAGCGCATACAGACTACACCGGTACGGTACGGACGTAGACTGTGAAAAAGAAAGAGATAGAGAGAGATCGGTACGCGTCGTGTGTCCCGGTCGGTCCGGCGTTTAAAGCTTCGTGTATCGTCGAAGAAACCGGTTTTCCGTACGTTTTAATTTCACGCCAACATCGGCGCAATTCAGTTTACACGGATACTCCCCATTTTCTAACGCGTCTCGCAAAGATTAATGTCTAAGCTCGAGAGATGGGAACTACCTCGGTGCCGCGTACTTTCCGACTTTTA
>NC_057690.1:2648218-2688218 GCF_014466175.1 Vespula pensylvanica | reverse complement strand
AATATCTCGAATACTTCGTTCGTTGCCGAAGCGCCAAGCCTGCTTCGCTTTAACTCGCGATTAAAAATTCCTACCATGGAAAACAAGCCGCGATACGAAAATATGCCGGCGATTTTCGGGAGCGGTCTGTGCGGTCGAATTACACGACGTGGAGAGCGGATTAAAAAAAGAGAACGAGGCTGAGAGAGAGAGAGAGAGAGAGAGAGAGAGAGAGAGAGAGAGAGAGAGAGAGGAAAAAGGGTGAAAAAGTGGTAAAATATCGTGTCAATCTATGGCCAGATAAAATCGCATTCGTCGCCATCGATGTGATAAACAAAACAGAATTAACACGTATACAGTTTACATAAGCGTTCAAATGGATCTTTTCACGTGTAACCCCATACACATGTTCGTCGTTTTATAGAGGGTTGGTCATTTACACGAGAACATCTCGATGGTATCTTATCTTTTGTATTAAATTACTAATAAAATGTCTTAGAGGAAAAAATATACTCGTAGAAAATTAAATGAATCTTATGATCGTTTTGAAACGATATTTACAATTTCTTTTTTTTTTCTAAAAAATAAATTCGTTCGGATATTCTCGTTTAATTGTCCCACCTTGTACGTATCTACCTATCTACGTGCATATCTCAATTTTTTTTTCTCTTTTCGAGTGTGTGTGTGTGTGTGTCTATATATATATATATATATATATATATATATATATATATATATGTATGTATATGTATATGTATATCTTTTTTTGCTCAAATTTCGTTGAACGAGAGACGGCAGAGAAGCGAACACGGGCGCGACACCGAATATCCGCAGCGAATACGCACGAAGGTAGTGGGTGAGAGTAACTCAATACTCGGGCAGAGTTATCAGCGCGTAGCTGAATTTACGCAACCGGGAAAGCGCATTTTTGCGCTTCGCGTTCGATTCGACGCTGCTTCGACCACGAGTGTGTATACGTGCACGCCACGATTCATCGGATTTTGCGAGATTTCCGTCGCGTTCGGAATATTACTTTTTTCCATGACTAACCGATACATGCCGAGCAGATTTTCTTTTTTTCTTCGAACAAAAGACATTGTTTACTCTGAAGATTACGTTTACTAGTATCAATGAACTCACCGTTCCTATGTTTTTTCAAGCAAAACAAATAAAGTTATTTTGTAAATATAACGGAGAAACAATAAAAATCTGTACGAAGCGCAATAAAAGTTTCGATGGTACCCACGTAACTGAAGGATTCAAATCGTTCGTTCGGAGACAACGCGAATATTGAAAAATCGACGAACGAAAAGAGAGATTTCTTGTATACACGGCAATACCGTAGAATATTTGGAGGTCTCGCGACGAGAATATTTTCATCACGGGACCGTAAATAAAAAGTTCGATGGTTCGTCGATAGGAGACGAGGTAACGAAAGGGAGTTGTGGGGAGAGAGATGATTGTGGTGGTGATGGTGCTGCTGCTACTGGTGGTCACGAAATGGAGAATTCGAGAGAGTACGAGAATATATAGATATACGAATATATGTATATGTATATATATATATATATATATGCACGTATATGTATGCACGTAGGACGGTGGTTGGTGAGACGTAATATCAATACGCCAGGAAAGCAGGATAGTCGCGTCTGATTTTCCGAGCGCATCGGCACGTGGATAATGTTTTAATGGAGTTTGTGGAGTGCGAGGAGGGAGGTGGCTCAGGGGTTGAGGCCAAGGGTGAAGTCGGCACGGTTTACATACCATTTACTCGCGCCCTGTAACCTCGGGTAGCGGCTGTTTACAGTGCTGTACAAACGGTGCCCGCCTCTCGGCAGTCTACTCACGATGCCACGTTAGTGATCCTCCTTCTAATCCATGCGATAATCGAAGCAACTTTCGAGCCACCGTTAGAGAAGTCGCGCCGACTCCATTGCGAAATTGCGCATAGGTACACGGTTACGGTTGTGTTGATAATTTCTAGCTAATATTCAAATATCAAGAGGGAAAGGATAAAATCTTTTTAAAACCAGATTCCACTAAGACCAGTAAGCGCAAACTGTTTATAAAATAGTCGGATAATTTTTATTTATTTTAATAGACTCTATTACTCGTCGATTACCAGTTATTTTTTATTTAACATAATGAAGATTTGCTGATCTGAAAATTGTACATATAAATTAACTCGTATTAATAAATTTGAAGAGAGGTGAAATTTTTTGTTCCTATCAGAGAGATCCTAAGAATCACGGCGATATTCGGTACGTGCATCAAAGACGATATTACATCCTTATTCTGATTTATGAGCGTTTATAATGTCACTTTTAATTCGATGCCGGAAGCTCCCATCGAGGGTTAGAGAAACGAGCGTTATACCGTTTCGCACAAAGTAAGGAAGAAGTTGCTTATTATGTTGTTAGACAAATTACAAGGATGATGGTTTGCGCAATCCGTATTCGAGTTGCTCTCTCGGTCAGCTAGATCGAGAACTCCCTTCGACGTGGGTACATCCTTTGCACGTATCCTCAGCCACGGAAATCGTGTCTTTCTCGCGAAAAGCTTCTAGGAGAGGCGGAAAGAGTGACAAATGGATTCTTGATTAAAAGCGATTCCAACCGGGAATGCATCGAGAATAGGTATAGGTATATACATATATCTAGAACCACGTTCGCGCAATTAAGTATCCATTTAGTACGTGGTTCGCTACGAAGAGTAATTGGGTATCGAGTTTCGCTTACGCATTCGACGGCCTCAAATTGCCTTTTCGTCCTCGCGTGAGACTTTATGTCTTCTGCCTTCGAACACGCTCTTTCGCAACATTGCTTCGCTCGAACAAGACGGCGGTTATTACGTAAAAGACGGTTCAGAGACAACCCTGACATGATCTTCGTAGAAAAGATCGACCTGGTTTTCGCCGATCGTGTCTTTGCAAAAAATCAACTCACTCGAGGAGTCCAGAAAATTACGAAAGTAACGTATAGTCGTGACTGTCAACGTCGAGTTAACGATAAATCTGTATGAGCAAAGTTTGAATGCTTTGTGAGAATGGAATAGTAACGATAGCTTTTTTTTTCTTTCTATCTTTAATAAGCGAGACGAGAAACATAGATGGACGAATAAATCATCGTTCAGAAACCTAATAGATACTTGTATACTCACACTCATTTCGAATATTCCGAATAAAAATTCGCGTCGACCATGATCGTTCTCGTGCAAGTTCGCTTTGTTTTATTTTTCACTCGCGCAGGATATAAAGTATCGCGAAGAGTCGTCCGACGCAACCGAGTCGAAAGAGGCCCCCATGCGGAGAGAACGATGCCCCCCGTTCGGTAACAAATGATAGTTTTGATAATTAGCGGCTTCTTTCTTTGCGAAGAGACCTGCTTTTTTTCCCGTGGTTCTCTCTCTCTCTTTCTCCCTCTCTCTCTCCATCTCTCTCTCTCTCTCTCTCTCTTTCTCTGTTTCTCCGTGTGTTTCTCTGACTTGTGTTTTAGCCGGCGCTCAAACCGAGTGTCAATGGGCTAGCAGGTGCTCTTGGCATTGTCCAAAAACGCACGATAACCATGAATTCTTCTGGAACGCAGCGTGACCGTCGGATTCGTTGACAGGACCCCAACAACAATGGAAGGAAGTCCAACGTAGTTCTCTAGCTCTTTCGAGAAAGGAACACGGTGAGTGCCACGCTTGAGACAATACCTCAGACCTATCACGGCTTCTCCAAATTCGATTTGTGAAGTTACCGTACGGAATTTGCATAGCTCTCCACGTTTTCCCGTCCCTCGAAGGCAAATCGTTTCTCGAATATTAGCCTTTGGTTATGCTAGAGATATCTTCTTCACTTCCGTTGAATCTTCTCTCTATCCATAATAATATCTCTTCCTTATGGATAGTCTTATTTTTTCAAAGATTTATTGAAGTACTTTTATTGTGTAAAGTGTTGCAACATCTTCGTTTTTATCTCGATCGATAGTATGATATTTAGAAAGTCTTTTTTTATTTTAGAAATTTTTAAAGGCGCCTTCATGAAACGTGACAATGGTGAAACTTTTGTTTGAAACAATGGCAAGAAGTCATTTATCTCGAAGAATCGTTCTTCATAGTTCAAAATTTGCATGGTCTCATCCCCCTTTTTTTTTCTTTTTCTACCCTGTGGGACTCTTTGCGACAGAGTTTCTATTGGGAGTCTTTAGTTACGCCAACGTTACCTCACGTTAAGCTTTCCTCTTATCCTTACAATTTATTTCTATAGAATATTTCTAAGAGTTTGAATAGAAAGAATAATGTCGCAGGACCTTCATAGGAAATCGTTACGCCCCAGGAACAAGGATCATGTCGTACGATCGCCATTGTCATTGTGTACTAGACTTTTCTTCTAAATTCCTAAATAGAGAAATGTCTTTTTTAACACTAAATTTCAAAGTTTAATTTTTACCTTTGTAACAATATTGTAAATCGAATTGTACGAAAGACACCTATGAAAAAAAAAATTATTAATTTTTCTTTTTTCAACAATTGTATACAATAATAGTTAGTTGATAAAAAAGGAATATATGTACGTAAATGAAAAAAATAGCTTCACTCTCGACGTTGTTTTATGTGTTTTTATTGGGGATCACCGTAGAATCGAATCCGCAAAGTGGTAACAGTCCCCTGTGGACTGTGGTCGTAACAACAATCGATACGTTTCGCGCCTTCGTTATTCCCGCTACGTTCGATGGGCCAACACGATAGCAGATTTCCGGCTATAACAGACGAGGAAAAGAGAAATGTGGCTCTTGGAAAATGCAAAAGTTAAACCATCGTGGACTATCGTTATTGATTACCTACTTCTTTTTTACATAACGTATCGGTGATTGGACATACTCGTAAGAGGAAGATTAGCATTAGAAGATTGAGAGATTTACGGATTTCCGCTTGTTAGAATTTTCTTCGCAAATGGAAATGGTTTTTAACTATTTAATGGTGATGGCAAATAATTAATGTTTATTATACCTATTTATATTTTTATAGATGACGTTTTTCCAATGAAAATATATTCTTACGTTTCCGCGTTAAAAATTCTCTTTGCGTGTACACGCGAACATGTATACTTACGTAAATAGGTAAATATATATGCATAAACGAATTCGTAACAACGTAGAAAGGACTCAGCAAACGTGGATCGATCGATGCGCGTTCAACAATGGCAAACAATAGCGAGGCAGCTTCTTCCTTCAAGTTCGTAAAGGTCCGCCGGTAAGGTGCGAACCGTTCGAAAGATTCAAAGCTCCTGCGGTTCCGCGGAAACCATTGAAAACCGAAGAGACGATGAATCTCCGAAATAAGAGGGATGCAGGCGCGGAAAAGACAATAGGTGGGCCACGTCGATACACGTTAAGGCTGTTGCTGCTGTTGCTGATGTTGCAGGTATCATCCGACACTCTATATACGCCATCTTCTTCTTCGACCTTCTTCTTTTTCTTTTTCTTCTTCTTCTTCTTCTTCTTTTTCATCCGGAAAGCCGACGATTAGGCCAGTTTTGAAACGTAATGTAGCCGCTGTCACGAGGCCATTTGTCTTGCCGCGTCGGTGGACGTCGCGCTGCGGGATATGTATTCTGTCTCGGAGAATGAACTGCTAAGAGAGAGAAAGAGAGAGAGGCCCGCAAAATAATTGTTCGACAGATGAGATGAGGGGCCCAACGGATCTCCACCGTCCGACCCCGCACGACCCAATTCGAGTTACTTTTGTGATCCAAATGGGATGAGTCAACGATTGATGTTTGCGCCGGAGCTTCCAGCCCCGTTGGAATTTATCGATTTCGTCGCTGCATGAACGTCATCAATGGCTCCTCTCTTTCTCTCTCTCGTTCCGATTCATTCCATCTCTCTCCCTTCCTCTTTTTCATTCCTTGCCCTCTTTAATCCGACGAAAGACTACGCACCCTCTTCATTAGGGAAACGACCAGCTACTCTTTTTTTTTCTCTTCCTTTTCCTCTCTTTTATGATCAAGCACCACTTAATCCGATCGTATTATAAAAAGTATGAGATACGAAAAGCGATCTCGAACAGGTCTCCCAATGATTTTCAGATTTTGGGGAAAAATTTACGTTTTTAGAACCAATGATTCAATTCGATACGGACGACGAAAAAGGTTTTATTTACGCGGTCTGTCTCGCCACCAGTGAATAGGTAGAGATACGTGAACGGATAAAGCGATCCTAGGTTACAAGAGGATCGGCAGGTCCGATGGTAGGACAAAACTGAGAGTCCTGTCGCGTGACGTTTGCGAGGAGGAACCTCGGACTTTCTCACCTTTGATCTGACCGCCTCTCGTGCTCACTTCGTCCTCCTCCTTCTCTTAGACCACCACCTTCTCCTCCTCTTTCTTCTCCTCTCGTGAATCGCCCACCCCTTTCCAAATGTGGAACCAACGATGCAAGACGGTCGCTTGACATTTTCACTACGGGGGATGAAGTATGATAATAATAGGTTTAACTCCGTGTCCACGGTCGGTCTGTGTCTGTTCGACTGTCAACCTCAAATTGCTTGGAAAGCACGCTCGATGTCCTCGTCTGTCAATTTTTCCACGTCTCTGATCTTTCCTTTTCCTGCTCTCTTTCTTCCTCTCTGTTTCTCTCTCTCTCTCTCTCTCTCTCTCTCTCTCTCTCTCTCTCTCTGTTTTTGACATCGTCTACCTTGAACGTGCCTCGAACGATCGGTACACACCGACCAAAGGTAATACCTGGATTAGTAGAGAAGCGCTAAACGGATTCACTGGTGTTCCAGAGCACCGTAGCAAAAACAGAAGCCAATCCCTTCGACTGTATAGAAAGATAAATCGAGTTGACTCGAGTCGATCCGAGCAGGTAGTACCTACCTTCCTTTTTCGGCCAAACTGGCTGGCTCGTGGAGAACAGCCGTTTACATAGCCCGACTAATCGCGGAGACGGATTTGATTTTGTTTTTGCGACGTCCGTTCTATCTTCCTTTCTTTCTATTTCTCTTTCTCTTTCATGCTCTCTGTTTTGTAGCCAGAGACTACTCTTTCATCCTTTAGCACGAACCTAGCAGCCGAGATTTTCTCCTTTTGTTACGTTTACATTCGTGTAAATATATGGGTAGAGATCGAGATATTTGTTATATATCAATGATCTACAAAATTGCCGGTGTATTATGTATAATAAAAAGACGATCATTATGACGAAGATACAAGTGTTTTTTATCTCCGAAAAAAAATCATATTTAATTATCGAATCGAACCATCTTCCTTATCAACATCGAATATTATATCGGGAGCTGTCTAAAATATTCGATATATCGAATATCGTAACGCAGTAGCGTTGAATCGAAGCAAGCGATAGGCGCGATTAATATCTATTATATCACCGGAAGTCAGAGCCATGGGTTGGATAGAGGGGGTGGTTACGAGGCAGGAGAAACGGTGAATGACGTACTGGTGACGTCACTGCCGGTCAACTACAAGTATTTCGCATTAGCCACGGGAGCCATCCCCGTTTGTCCGGTCTGGCGTTAATTAATTGGATTAAAAAGACGTTAGGCGAATTGATCGGTCCATTCGAGAATACCCCGGTGAGAGCATCCACGAACCGAGATAAAGTTATTATTCGGCCATAGAAATTTATCGAACAACGGCCGGCAGGATCGCGTGCCGTCCAGCTGTAGCTGTCTTATCGTTTCAATTTACCGGAGTATCGAGACCACCATGGGAAAAGCTGCTTTAGAACGAGCTCCTCTCCTTCTACAACCTAGTACTTACTCCTACGCTCGTACGTACTAACTTTCCTTCGCAACTGCCGTCTGATCGAAATTGGACACAAATCGTCGTTGAATGTGACCATCTGTTATATAAATACACCTATATATTTTTTCTTTTTTCATTGAATAGTTTTTTTCCCTCCTCGTGAACAAAGATATCAAGATACGAGGTGACATTTCGGCTGGTTAAAATCTATTCTACAAGTAGTTTTACTACTGGACTAAGTAATAAAGAAGGAAAATAGATAGAGATAGAGAAGTTCATTGGAAATAAAACTGGTATATTCTTAAGAGTCGCGCTTTTCTTCAAATTTTTCTTTTGAGACGCCATCACGCGAATGATCTACCAAAAAGGAAACGACAATAGAATTAGCAAACTATGGTATATCCAGCAAAATGAAAGAGAAGAAAAAAATGGTATATCGTTGCGAGCTTAGCGCGATCATCAGCGGATATTTTTCTTTTAAAAGAAATCCCCTGAGAGGGCTTAGGACAATTGGTACCCGCTGCTACGAATTTTGGAAAACACTGTAGTGCCCGCAAAAGGCCTCCGATCTCCCTTTGTCCGCCTGTCACTGGACCCTCCAGGATACCAAAAGGCCAGGGAGATCCTAAAGAAGCCTAGATCTAGCTTCATCCCCACTCTGCGTCGACGTCCTTTCGCTGCACGGTGATGCGTGTCATCGCTGTGACACGGTAGCCTCCTTCACCGAAATCTATCATCGATTTCGTGATACTCGGTGACATGGACCGACTTTTTGGTATGCTTGGTGAAAGTTACTTAAGTGCTTTGAAACGAAGGACGAGACGGGTCTGAACAAAGCTGAAAATAGACGATGAAAGGAGAACCTGCAATTTTGATTATTGATCCGACTATTAATTATATGTAATAAGCTTATTTTTCTAGTAGAAACGAACTCGTACTTAATCGGACACGATTCTTCCGTTCATTGAGTCGCAAAGACTGCTGGAAAAAATCCTTTTGCGAGGCGGAAGGAGTTCGTTTGTCTCTCTCTCTCTCTCTCTCTCTCTTTTACACACACACACACATACACACACGAACTCTCTCTCTCTCTCTCTTTCTTTCTCTCGGACACGATCTGGACGTTCGCAGGATGACGTGCGACTCGCGCGCTCGTTCTCGAACGAAGAGCGAGATGGAGGAAGATATAAAGACTTTAAGGCACAATGCGGTTCCTGTGGGTAGCCATTCAAAGAAACGGCCCTGTCATCCAGCCATGATACACCCCATTGTGCCTCCGAAGGACCTTCTGGAGACTGCATTATCATTTCTATATCTTTTTATTAGACTCTCGATTCTGATTTCTCTTCGGGCCCCTGTTCCTTCTCGCTCTACCATCGAGATGCTATATCGTACGCGCTTACCACCATGGCTGCCGTGTGTACTCTCGGTCTTCTACTTCGTGCTCGCGCGCGAGTGATGTGTCAGCAAGAAGGAAAAATAAAAAAGAAAGGGAGTAACGCTTCGATCTTCCTTTCGAAAATTTAACACGCTCAAACTGTACCTGACGATATAATTAATCGTATCCCTTTAACTATACGATCTTACATTTCTTTTCGGTCTCTTTCTTCTTTTTCTTTCTTTTATAATATCCAATAAGTGAATCAAGTCTATTTGCTACGAAGTACCTATAAAAAGAAACAAACACTAGCAATGTTCCTCTAAAAAAAAAAAAAAAAAACAAAAAAAAGAAAGGAAAAGAAAAAAAATGGAAATAAAAAATAAATAAATTATAATTTGAATGACTGAAAACGTGAATAGATTTGTTCGACTTACGTATCGAGAAGTCTCGACGATCTAACAATGAAGATAATAGTTTGAGACTTGACTAAGAAAAAAATTTTCACGAGGAACCATCGCGTAAACGTCTTCGAGAGCGTCTCCCCTTTTCATCGACTTTTCAATCAGGGTCAGAGATACGAACGCTAATGCAGAAAGAGCGTGCGGTTGCTCGGGAATCCGGCAATTACCGGCACTGCACCGAGTGCAAAGGTGACACGGTAACGGTGGGGTGATTGATTTTAGCGAAAACGCGAATCAGGGAGTAATTTGTCAAGCTGTCGACGTTCCATCTCTTGGCAACACGAGCACGCAGTGCGAAGATACGGATCTCGCGCTCCCTCTTTCTCCCTCTCTCTCTCTCTCTCTCTCTCTCTCTCTCTCTCTCTCTCCCTTTTTCTTTCTTCATTTCGTTTCTCTCGTTAGACGAGAATCGTTTCAATCTGATCGTTCACGCTTTTCTACGAGCTTAGACGAAACTTAGACGTTCTCAGCTTCGTCGTTGTCGTTGTCGAAGACGATTTTCACGCGTTACCTTCGTTCACTTTCGAACAAGAATGCGTACATTCGACTTTACTTATCCTTTCTATACATCTTATTAAAAAGAAAAAAGAAAGAAAGTGGGAGAGAGAAAAAGAAAGAGAAAGAGAGAAAACACCGTGGGAACATCGAAAGGTCGACCGGATCTCGAGAAAGACGTCAAGTATCTATCTATCGCGTATCGCGCAGCCCCGAGGAAAAATTCGAATTTCCATCAGTTGTACGGCTAGCCATCGAGACTATTATCTATCGCTTCGAGATAGAAAGGTTGATTTTATTGTAAAACCGAGAACCCGATCAAGGAAACACTTTGTCCATTATTGTTCCTAACCATACTGATATTTCATGGAATTTTGTATTAAGAGAGAAGAAAAAAAGAAGAAAAAGAAATGTAACAATGGTAAAGAATAAAAAGAAAGAATAAACGTGCCGATATCTCATTATTTATGATTTTAAGTTAGATAATTAGAAGGATATAAAAGATAATGATTAGTCGTTAAAACGTGTTAAAAGATTAGAAGGTAAGCTCTCCCACGCCTAATCGTGCTATTAAAGCGTATGATGTCAGAGATCGTTATCGAGAATCGAGAAGTTAGCTTCACCTACGTGAAATTCGATGATAGAGGGGCTAATTTTCTTTTTCACTTTGAAAATACAACCCCCGTGGTGTCTCTCGATTTATCGTTAAGATCAAGCAAGTAAGTAGTTATACCGTGACTTGATTATATACCTACTAGAGCCCTTGTCCAGGTCGAGGTCGTTATCTGAATTATCGGAGTTTATTAAAAGTCGCGTTGAAAAAGCAGACCCTACGGACTACATATATCCCTATTGGCTTTTACAAGCGTGACACGGTTGCCATTACTTCATACACGCTTTTAACGAAAATCACGACAAATTAGAAAATTAACCACGAGTTTATCTCCCGGTCGATCGTTTAATTTAACGAAGGTTAATGAAAATCGTGTCGCGATAAGGTAGGTAACGTTTAATTTCAATTTCAACGAGATATTATCATCATGTAAACGAGGCCACTAGAGAAATTCATATATTTTAAATATGACTGTCTACTCGGCGGCAGTGTCGCATAATCAAGTAGACTGGGAGGCCGATTAGATTAACAGCATCGGTTCTAAAAGTCCGTTCTTGCATTTTAATGCTTCGTGGCGGCGTTTGAGAGGAAGAAATTTTACGAGCTCGTTAAAGAAGCAGGATAGTTCTTTCTCTCCTTCTCTCTCTTCCTTTTTCCCTTTCTCCCTTTCTCTCTCTCTCTCTCTCTCTCTCTCTCTCTCTCTCTCTCTCTCTCTCTCTCTCTCTTTGTTTTTCCCCATCGACTAATATTTGCTCGTCCAAAATAATATATTTGTATCGGTTAAATACATATCAGCCGACGCAGAAGAGAATTCGACGCCGGACGGTGGATCTTTTTTAACGTATAATGCGATGTCGTGTCGTCGACTCCCCATTAGAGCGATAATTAATGGCCGACAGCGTAGCAGGCATAAATATCGCATATTATTACGGCGTGATATGCGGTCCAGGCCGCGCACCGAAGTGTGGTGTCACATTTGAATAACACGCCTGCAAACTAGTGCATAAATTTTTAATTACAAGAAGGCGAACGCGCGTTCTACCCGCTTCGCGAGGTATATTCAACAGAGGTATAAGATTATCATTTATGCGAGCCCCACGAAAAACATGTTGAACCAGACGCACAGTCCTCGTGAACGTAGATTCGCGATGCGAACTGTTTCGATCAATGTCGTCTCGTTTCATCGAGAATGAATATCGTGTATGAATAGATACAGAAGAAGTTATATCACTATGCTGTAAGTTCGAATGCGAGTAAAGTTAATTTATCGAGGATGCTACACCGACTTCATTTTTTGTTAATCAAAAAAAAAAAAAAATAATAATAAGATCAATTGTCAATAATAATCGCAATTAAATCGTTGGAGAACGCATTATCTAAATAGTCGTGTTTCCTTCATTTTTATGAGACTTCCATTTTTCATTTGTGAACGAATGATCGATCGAAAAACATGAAATCACTTTAGCAAAGCGGACAGATAATGTCAGCCGTTCGATGGAATAATCGCTTCATTTATTAATACGCACTTTACGAGAACGATTACACAACCCCATAAACTACGCATCTTATGGGGAATAGGAAACCCCCCGGTGACACTAAAATCCCTAGTTTACACCCGTAACCAACGTTTACGGTCTCTTTGAAAGTAGCCGCTCATTGACGTCTCTGTCACCCCAATTAGGAAACAGTAAAATTCTCCCTTTTTCTCTCTGTTTTCTTTTGTTTTCTTTTTCCTTTTTCTTTTCCCTTTTCACTCGACGTTGCTTTTCGAGAGGTCGAACGAAACTATCCCTCGAACGACTAAAGGGGTTCTTTTTTACCTTTAAAATCGATACAGCGTTTTAAAGAAAAGATTTTACAGCTTTTGATTCTTTCTAAGAAGGAACCTGTTTTGTTATCAGTACAAATAATTGATAACAATACAATCTGATAATTATATAATGCAAATATAGAATCGTGCAATTATGTAATAATATATAATCGTCGTTAAAAGGATTACACGTTGATAAAAAATAACACGCAGGAGTTCGCTCGCGACGAAAGTCAATAGACCGCTTAAATGAGTAAAAAAAGGAATAAGAAAGAGGGGGTTGATCGCCTTCGATGATGATTTTCCGACGATGAAATCGGCCCTTAGAACGGGGGAACAAATCGTGGCTCGCTGCGGGGAACCGGACGGAAAACAAGATCTCATCAAGATAGGTGGATGCTCGCACTCAGTTGTACCGATCTGACGTCGTAGCCCCTGCAACTGCCATGCACCATTAACCGAGATCCATCGAGAGAGTCTCCCATAAAAAAAAGTGTGTATGTGTGTGTGTGTGTGTGTGTGTACGTATACGTACGAGAAAGAAAAAAAAGAAAAAGAGGACCCTAGAAAGTGGTGAGAGTGATAGTGAGTGGTGGTTATATGCCTAGTCACTTTGTATATCCAACGTTTCTTTTCTCTCTTTACTTTTCTCATAGCCCTCTTTCCCCGCTTTATCGCGAAGAGAATGACACGAGAATGCATTCGTACAGTTTGCAGTTTGCCAAGGAAATTGAAGGAAAAGAAAAAAGGAAAAAAAAAAAGAATAAAAAATTCGCCGTTAATAAGTGCTACACACTCGCATGGAGACTTTCTTCTTGATAACTGATATTATCTCCAACAGAATGACACGAAAGTTGAGTGTCGTGTTCGTAGAATTTCTACGAAAGTCGATTATCATTGAAAGCTAACGATTATCGGTCGATCATAAAAGAATGTTCACTGGGAAACCAAGCTAGTGTCTGATCACTTTGGACTTGGCTTTACAGAGAGACCCGTAGAGAAAGAAAGAAAGAGAGAGAAAGAGAGAGAGAAAGAGAGACAAAGAGAAACGTAGGCTCGACGATAGTCGGTAAATCACAGCAAGTATCATCGATAGAAAGGAAGGTGTATCGAGGCCGTCCCAAAGAGTCGATCTCTTCCTCGACATCGAGAGGAGGGTGTACGAGAGTCGAAAAAAAGCTCGGCCCGAGGTACGGCTGAGTATTTGTATACTCGGCCTCTTTCAACGAGACTCCGAGTGGCGATTGCCTTTAATTTGAAACGGGCGTCAAAACCGAGTCGATGATAGTGGTACCGTGTACTCAAAATGGATGGTTTTCAACGGATGGTACCGTCAAGAGGTGTTCTCTCTCTCTCTCTCTCTCTCTCTCTCTCTCCCTGTTTTTCATTCTTTTTCTGTCTTTCTTTTTCTTTCTCTCTCTTTCTCTTTTTCTCTGTCTTTCTATCTCTCTCTCTTGGGCAACTCTCGCTGATGTTATCTCACTGGACGGTGGGAGGCATCTGCCGATATGTATACAATGCCATAGCTCCGTCGAGATTATTACAACCTTGACAAATTGCCGCGGTGAAGGCCGACCCCGGTAATTACGGGGCAGAGAGACGCAGATATAAAGACGAGCATGTAGTACACGGCTTCGTGTACTATATCCGAGAAAAGTATATTTTTCCCTTCCAGCTTCGTTACCTATCGATTCCAGAAATACAATATTATCGAAACTTTTTCTTTTTTCTTTTTTCCTTTGAAAATGATGACTTTCGAATTCTGTTACTCGTATTACTGTTAATTAATAGCGATAATTTCTCATTAGCTATTAAAAAATACTACATTTCGTGCGTATCGAAACAAATGCGTAAAGCGATGTTAATAGTTAAAATATTGAAGAACGACTGTTGAATCGTCTTAAGTATGATTACTTTTATACTATATTACAGGTATTTACTGTGTAGATGTATTTGTTTATATTTTTCTTAATCACGTTTCTTCTTACTCTCCGAATATATTAGAAAGCTCGTTTGAGGTTTAATAATTGCTAAATAAATAAATTTATTTTTTTGTGTGTATGCAATGTTCTTTTTATATCAAAGCGATTTCAAAGTGTATATCAATTTCAAGGATAAAAATCTTTGCGTGCGGATCACTGGTCTATCTCATCGGGACGAATCGAAGAAGATGGAAGTACGATGGAAGAGCGATCGACGAAACGCTTGGGAAGTGCTGTTTGGTCGACGATCGGCTTCTCTTCGTCCAAGATGGTAGGAGAGTGAGAGAGGAGGTTGGAATTACTGTTCGCAGTACTCTCCTTCGCGTAGTCCTTCTCGCTCATCGTACTCGTGTACGTGACCTCGTAGGACGATGGCTACCAGAGTTGAATCTTGCTACGGTCGTGATTACGCTCGATATATCGTCCTCGACGTTTCTCTATCTCCTTTTCTCGGTGATAATGAAAGCATTTTGTTTTTTTTTTCCATTGCACGATACTTGTGTTGATACGTACAGATGTATCATTACGATTGATTCCAGAACGTAAACGATTCGTGATTGCTTTTATGTTTTTTTTTTGTATCTCATATTGTGCATTATTAAAACACAAATATGAAACATAATTCTTTGTATATTTTTATTGAATCAACAACATCGTTGTCCTCCTTCGGAGAGAATTTAATTCGATATCATTTTTAAATGCAATAAGCATTACTTGCGTACGATATGGAATATCGAAAATGACAAAAGAATCAATCGATGAAACTAAAACTCGATTTATATCTTTCAAGACTAACCCTTATTGGCATCGGTTCTTCCTTGGTAAAGAAGAAACGTCGAGGAATCTAATTATGAGAGGGAAGAAGAGGGATGATTCAAATTCCAAGTAAAAAAGAGGAAGAGAGATAAAGAGAGAAGAGAGAAAGAGAGAGAGAGAGAGAGAGAGAGAGAGAGAGAGAGAGAGAGAGAGAGAGAGAGCGATAGAGAGAGATCAGAATCGCAAGACTCGAAAGCTTCCTGGAGCATTAATATTTTCCTCCCACCGCCCCCGTTCCTTTTCTCAGACTATATTTCCCGGACTAGCTCGGCCCATTAGCGTACCTAATTTATGCATCATCAGCGGGGGTACAACCCTTTTCCCTTCCTGCATCCATCTTTTCGGGCTGAAAAGTTCCTAAAGATTTTCTCTCTCTTCTACGGCATGCCACGGCTTGTATAGACTTGCGTCTTAATTACGATGAAAAAGGGCTCCGCGTGCCGGCGGCATTCAGTAACTTCCTTGCCGTCGCCATCGCCAGCACCACGACCACTACCACCACGGCTATAGTGGAAAGCGTTCTTACACCCACCATCTTCGGGGTGGATAATAACAAAGGGCCCAATAAACGGTAGGTACCTGTCCGTTGGATTATTGGCCGAGCACGCTACAAAGCCCACTATAAATTCATAAACGTGTTGTGTTGCGTTCAACTCGGCTTGCGAAGGGAGTAGGAGTAAGGGATAAGGGTGAGAAGTGAGAGAAGGATCGCGAACCAATAAGATAATAAAAGTTGTCTCGTGTAAAGATCAAACGCTAGCCGGTTTCTCTTTTCTTTTTTTCTTTCTTTTTACGAGTAAAAGGGAAAAGGAAGACGGTCCAACCCTTCTTTGTCTGTGTCATCCTTTAAAGAATAGGCAAGTGTCAAAGACTTTTCAAGACATATATACCTACACGGTTGTATGTCGTAAAATTTTACGTATCGAGAAGTAAATCTCGAATCGGATTTGACGTGATCCCATTGTTCATAGGAAAAAGGAAAGAGGGAGATAATCGTCATCATTCTCAATGTGTCATCGGGGTAGCTCTTTTTTTTAGGTTGATTCTAATGGCGCTGACGAGTCTCATCGTGGGTCACGAGGATTGGTGGATTCCCTATGGAAGCCAGGTGCGGTCCCTGTTTTCCGTGACGTCATTAATCCACCCATCGTTTTTCGAGGGAGTGAGAGGGTATTGTGTAACGGGCGGGGGATGCTACGCAGCTGCTAACAAGGACGGGTTTTGCCAACCTCCGTGCCCTCGTCTCTCTCTCTCTCTCTCTCTTCTTCTTCTTTCTTTCTTTCTTTCCTTTTTTCTTTCTGTCGTTCTTTCCATACACGAGTTTCGTACATGTATATTCTACGTATATACACACATACACGTGCCACGAGAATTCCACGCCCGGTGGAGAAATGGCGGACCTTGATTCTTGATATTAAAGTCTCTGCCTCCAACTCATGGTGCATTCTCTCTCGTAACAGAAACTTCCTTCCTTGCTCGTCTATCTATGCACACATATATGTATACGCGTGTGCGTGTATGAATTCGACGTATATGTGAAAGCCGCAATGCTACCGTTGCTACTCGACACATTTTTTCCGTTCTAAAGAGCCTTGCTTTATTCCACGATAATGCCCTGCCTGTGAAAGGTGAATTCGTAAGAAAAAAAAAAAAAAAAGATAATAATAATAATAACATAATAAAAGATTCAATGATCTTTCAGCGTTGAAGATTCCTACGACCATACAATTCCCTGTAGTAATCGTGACACACTTTAAAAATTATCAGAAAATTCAATTTTTATACGTTGCAATCCATCCGATTGGAGCCAATCACGAAGTAAAACTACTTCGCATTTCGTTGTCTCAAAGGGTTCCGTACACTCTTGCCGTATGAATCAATATCGGCAAACACGATCGGCTCGTACGCACGGAATCGATAAATCCCGGACGACGATCCGAGTTCCATTATCCTTCGAGATCTGTCCATTTTGAATCACTCGGGCAAGCTGGAGGATATTGGATGTAATGCCATCATGACAGCACTACAGAGAGTTGCGAGAGTAAAAGAGAGAGAGAGAGAGAAAGACATAGAGAAAGAGAAAGAGAAAGAAAAAGAGAAAGAGAAAGAGAAAGAGAGAGAGCACAGAGTAGGACGAATACGATGGTGGTGGCGATGGCTGCTTTGGTTGAGGTTGAGGGGTAGGGGGTGTGTTGTATATGGGTGCTCCCTAATGAAAGAGAGCTGAGCTCCCACTCAACTAGTTCTCTCATCTGTCTGGTTTCCCATGCGAAATAAAATATCGCTAATCACGCGTGCGCAGGGCTGTAAGTACTTTCCGTAGGCGCCCTCGTGCACGTGCATCTGTGTATTTAGCGACTACCTTCCCCCACTTTCCCTTCGCCAAACCTAGATCTAAGGTCTTCCTTCGATATCCACGACGATGACGACGATGGCGATTTTGTGTCCGCCCCGTCAAATCTAAACGCGTTAACGTTCATCCCCCGCCATTGTAGGCACGTTTCGAAACATGGCTTCGAGAGATTAGATTTCTTTTTCCTCCGCTTATTCAAATCGTAATATATAATTTTTCACTTGGAAAATTCAACCGAAACAATCTTTACGAGTTACGAGATATACGTGCATACGTAAAAGATTTTATGAATTGAAAAGAATAATAAAGAGAAAGGACAAATTTCCAAGCGATATTAATTTTTCATTTAGGATTTGTCAATAATAAGTTTTTGAAATATTATCGATTCAACTCTCAGATGGAAAAATATAGTAGTGAAACACGCATGGGACCGAAGAAATTGAAGAGAGACGAAGAGAGTGCCTATGATGGCCGCTTTCCTGTCGGCTGCATAAAAAATTCAATTTTAAAACGGACGGCCTCAGGACAACCCTTTGTATGGGACAGAAGGGCGCCCCTTCAGATGAGAGGGCACGCACAAAGAACGGGGCGTGTGTCCTCTCTCGGTGTGCCCTATTTACACAGCGACAGCCTCCGAGAGACCAGGAATCTCTTTTTTTCTCTTTTGCTCTCTCTCTCTCTCTCTCTCTCTCTCTCTCTCTCTCTCTGTCTCTCTCCCCCTACTTATCCCTCTGTCACCTCGCCCCTTCGAATATTGGCATGGACAAGCCCCCGATGTATTGTGGGACCCTTCGTCCGATCCCAACCAATCGGGGCACCGCATGACGATTTTATTATGAAAAAGCGAAACGTTGGGGTGGATCGAACCCCTTTGCAATCCATGGAGGGTGAGACGACGAACGAGAATGGCTCGTAACGCGTCTCGGATGTTTACCGTCGCTGCTAAATGCTTCGAGTTCGAATTAAAAAAAGAAAAAAAAGAAGAAGGAAAAGAAAAATGAGAGCAATAGAGAAAGAGATTGAAAGGACATGTTGCTCTCTATCTTCGTTCCTTTCGTAAAGAAAAAGAAACAAAGAAAGAAAAAGAAAAAGAGATAATCGATAGCAGAGAAATCGATCGAAGGGATGGATCGTGTTTCTCTAGTTCGAAGGTAAAATTGTGGCTGCCACCATTCTTCCCACTCGGATTTCATCGGGTCTCGTGACAGGACTTGGAGTGTCCTTAATTTCCTTGCCACCCCGTTTTCGCGTGCGACTGGAGTATTAGGCGGATCGGAAGTGAAAAGCACCGAGATCGCCTCGAGGCTCTCACGAAGAATCCTGTCGAAGGACTCGTGCCGTGTTCCTCGAACGTTGCTTCACGAAGTTCTTTTTACAACGAACGATAAAAAAAAATGAATAATTTTCAATGAATCGTATTTAAAAGCTCTTCTCTTTTAAATGAAATTTTAAAGATTTTGTTTACCTACCTTATGTGAATCTTTTAGGAGATAGTAATCTCTCTCTCTCTCTCTCTCTCTCTCTCTCTCTCTCTCTCTCTCTCTCTCTTCCTCTCTCTTTCTCTCTCTCTCTCTCTCTCTTTTTCCTTAAAGGTTCTTTCTCCCTTTTGCGTATAACGCGCCACAAGAGAACGGTAGCGTAAAATGTAATAACCGTGAAAGAAGGCGTAGCCACGTGTCATCTTTCCGGTAATGACGGTCAAGTATTTTTACGGTAACCGGTGCACGTGCATTCTTCATAAGCTCGAGGCCTCGTTCTTCAGCCAGAAACCGGAAGTTTCGACCTGCTGCGCTTCGCTGTTTTACCGTATTACAAAAAGAGGAACAAGTAAAAAATAGGGAAGTAAAGGTGGAACGCTAAGAGCGCCGAACGATTATTGATAAATGACAGAAACGGCAGTAAGAAAGAAAGAGAGAGAGAGAGAGAGAGAGAGAGAGAGAGAGAAAGAGAGAAGGGCGGAAGAGAGTAGAGGTGAAGATCGTTTTATCTTGACTTACGGTATGTCGAAGTTTCGTCAATTTAAATGTCGAGTTTCCCTACATAAATTCGTTTTTGAACTTCATCGAATAGTTGTTCATGATTTCTGTTTTAATATCATCGAATTCATAAGAAGAGGAAACGGTGACACGAAGAAAAAATTCTAATGGTCTTTGCTTAACGAAATAGAGACAACATCTATTCTCCAGGACCTATCATTTGACAAAAAAAAAAAAGAAAAAGAAAATGAAAAAGAAAAAGAAAAAAAATGAAAATGATCATAAAAGAGGACGTTTTCGTGTAAAACGCTTAGGCCAGACACGACATCTGGCCGATCTTGGAGCTCGAGGGCGAAAACTATGTGGCAACCTGCCAACCTTTTTTATGGTCCGAGAGAAAGAAAGACAGCGAGGCCGATAATTAGGTCTGTCGGAATAATTGCTCTTAGGAACTGGCTATAACTCGAGGTCCGCCGACCAACCGTTCGAAAAAACGCTTATCTTCCTGTCTCTTTTCCACCCTTCTTCATCGTTCCTATTAAACCATAGAGGAAGAGGAAAAAAAAAGAGACACATCCTCGATAATCGATCCTCCGAAATTTTAAATGATTTTATAATCATATCGATAGAAATTAAACCTTACGTTATAACGTTCCTTTACGAAGAAATGATTAATAAATGTATGCTTTGCTATAGAACAAGACATTGCGCTCATTTCATTGGCTAAACTTAGAACAGATGCATAGGTGAGTCGTGACACGACGATGGGGTGGGTCGAGATTAGAGAATGGCGGCAGGGTGGTGACATGGGGTGTAACATATCGAAACAAACGGACAGACGTTTAATGAGTTTTGTTGCGAGCTCTTTGTTGGATAAACGGTAGTCGAGTTATTCGTGATCGCTAATAGGAAGTGTGCCCGCGGAAGAAAATTAACGGAAGTCTCTGTGAAATCGCGCGACTCCTCCCGGAAGACACGTCGACGGAAGGGAGGCAGGAAGGATGGCGCGTCGGTCACGATAGCTCTCCAACCTCCACCCACCCTCCTTTCAACCCTCCTACTACAGGATCGATCCCAGCCAGCTTTTCGCCGAATAAAGATGCACGAATATGCAAAGTCGTGAGACGGGACCGGCGGAAACGTTCGGTTGGCACGTTTCACGTGTCAAGGTGTCACCCTGTCCTACGTGGAATATACGTTCCCTGCTTTTCGCGCACCGACTAGCATACTCAAAAACCACCCTCTTCCCTTCTCACTCTCCGTACTATCATCTCTCTTTCTCTCTCTCTTTCTCTCTTTCTCTATCTCTCTCTTCGTCTATCTTTCTCTCCTGTCTGCCCTTTGCTTCGTTCTACGTCGGCAATGTGCGTGTCATTTTTTTTTTAAGTTTACTCCACTCGCAAGATTACGGATTAAAGATAGATTTCGGTCGTTTTATTTATACGTATATCTTCTTTTATATTTATAACTATCGTGTGTTTTATAATTCTTTAATTTCTCATGTCGTTCGTCTTTCTACCTATCTCAGTCAAGTGTCCCGTTTTTTCTGTGTCCCTTTTTTATCTCTCGAAAGCTATTCGAATCCGCCGATCGATGGGATTCGTGTCACCTGTTCGTGAGGAAGATAGGAAAGAATGAAAAAACTTAAGGACGAAATACCAGGAACTAATTTCACGAGAAAGTTCGAACGCAGTGTGGCACCGCCCATACGGTTTCTCTCAACTGCCACTCAGGTGGCCTCTCGGACCCTCGGTCGTTCTCTCACTCTCGTTCATTCTAGCCATAGCTTTTCTTCCTCTATTCGTAACGAATGAAAGAGAGATGGAAATAAAGAAAGAGAGTCCATAGGAGCGCGCGATTTCGTGCGAGTTACGAGCACTCCGCGATTCGTGCCACGACCTCGCCTTTTGGTGATTCTCGACCCGGATCCACCGACACACAAAGAGGAACCTCTTGCAGAAGGAGAAAGAGGAGGAGGTGGGGGTGGAGCCCACGAGAAACCAAGAACCGTTCGTTATCGATCCTTTTACGAACCTCAATCGTCCAAACACGTATGTACGTACTTAGCTATATGCCGATAAACGTATGTATACACGTAACTATAAGTATCTATGTATTTATATATATATATATATATATATATATATATATATATATAGATACCAACAAAACTTGCACTGCTTTAAGACGATGTAATTGAGATGAGTTAAGCTCGTGGTTACCTTTTAGTGCATCGAACAGCTTCATTTGTTGCACCTCATTACCTTCGTTTTCAATTTCGAATGGCTTATTTACAGAAAAATCAAAAAAGAGATATTCAATTAAACTCGCTCGATCAAATCGCTATCTTTCTATTTTGCTTCCTCTCTTTCTCTCTTTCTTTTTTCTCTGTCGAGTAACTTAACATCGAAGTTCATAAATCATTAATACGTTCGTTTATCTTTTCCGAGTTCATTTAAAATCATTGAAATTCAAGCTTCTTACGAACGAAAAAGTTTAATCAAAATAACGAAGAAATTAGCAAAGAAAGGAAGCGCAAAGAACAAGCTAGCTAGGTAGGTAGGCAGTCTCGGTGGGCTCTCAGCGTGAAAAAATCCATCGTCGATGGGCAGGAAGTCTATTCCACGCGGAGAGACGCTCCGCGTTCCGCTAATTACGCTTCGACGGTCGCGGATATACGTTCGGGTAACGTGCAACGACCCGGGATACGTAACGTTAAGCAGATGCCATGCGAGGCCGGTTAATAACGGGCGAGAAGGGGATTTAATATGCGTCGAGGTAGGTGTACACACGCGCGGACTCGAGCATCAATCAAGAGGCACGACGTCGCTTCCACGCGAGTCCTGCGACTTCCGAGCTATAATGTCGACGAGAACGAAGAGGTGGTGTCGGGAGAGGGAGAAGGAAAGGAGAGGGGTGAGGAAAAGGTGGAGGAGGAGAAGAAGGAGGAGGACGAGTCATGGTATCGCCGTTTCCCAAGGAATAAATTTACGTCGAAGGATTCATTGTCAACCTCACGAGACGTCCGTGAATATCTCGCGAACTCGATAATCCCTCGAGACCGTACCGTTTTGTTCTCCTTCTTCTCCTCCTTCTCCTCTTCTTCTACTACTGGGCCTCAACACCTAGAGGAACATAAATCTTATCGCGTTTTCCCTTACAGACAGCCGCCAACTCGCCGGTCTTAATCTACCGAACGTCGAATTAATATGTTTAAAATACGAAATGTGTCGAATCGGTCGGCACGAAGAGGTGCCATTAGAGCCAAGTTCCGTTTAATTAATCGCACTAAATTTACGCTGGATTTATCGGCTGTACCGTATTTATATTATGATTAAAGATAATCCTTCTCTAGTGATTCTTCATCGTTTCGAGAATCACCAAAGGATTCGTTTAATTTTTATTAAGAAACTTTACGTATTGTTTATTATCTAGTTTTTGACGAACGATTAACCCCATTCTAAATAAAGCTTTTTTATGATAATAGACAAAGTTTCCTTTCATTACGAGTATCGTAATTAAGAGTAACGGTCAAAAGCGACTATACCTTTTTATTTCATTAATATGTAAAAAGAATCTTCCTAGACAAGAATAGAACTAATCGCAGAATAAGAAACTTCCCCATGGAAATCCTTTATCAATTATTCGAGACTTAGAACAATCACCATTCGCTTACTTATTAGAACTTATGCGTGCGAGCCAAAGCCCTCGAAGATCGTGTTGGAAGATCGTAAAAATTCATGCAGCGTTAATCATCTACAAACACGCTCGTTAACAGTTCTCTCGTTGTGAATCTAGACGTTTGCACACATACACGCATCATTATATCAATATTCCGCGCTAATATACACGAGTAAACGTCAAAAATAAGACGGTCGTCTTTCAAAACGAAAAAAAAAAAAAAGAAATAAATCCAATCATAATTGATTACGATCGTAATTCGAGATTTCCTAAAATCGAACATCAAACCTTTCGATCGCAACTTCTTGATTCGTGATCGGAATGTAACGAAACGAAATAAATGACATGAAATGAAATAAAAGAAAAAAATAAGAGAACAAAAAAGGGCGAAAAAAGAAAAAGAGATGAAAAAGAGGAGCGTGGCGCGTGTGAAAGCACGAGCGCGACTCAACGCGTATATGGAAATGGCGTGCAGCTTGCATTGTATGGAAATGCGTGCGGGCCACGCTCCGCAGAAGCGAGCACTGTGACCGCCTGCGGCCCTCTCTCTCTCTTTCTCTCTTCTTCCCTCCCTCCCTTCCCCTCCCTCAGTCTCTCTCTCTCTCTCTCTCTCTCTCTCTCTGTCTTTCTTTCTCATCCTCTCTTTGCTTCTGCTCTTCCAGCGGCCTCGTAATGTCCCTGTCAAGAAAGCGGCAAGCCTCACTCCAGGCCTCGTAAAATCGGACGCGTTGTACGTTGTGTCGAGCAAGATGTGCTTGCGCGTGCAACTACACGAAGAAGACGAAGAAGGTATCCTCTCTTTTTATCTCTTTCCCTCCCTCTCCCTCTCTCTCTCTCTCTCTCTCTCTCTCTCGCGCGCGTCCGCTCCCGCGCGCGCATATTAGACGACGCAACCTTTGTCGTGCGAATAAATCGCGCGTGTGAAAAGTCGCGAGTCGCTTCCTTCCCTTCCTTCTTCCTGCCTGGAAAGTTAGCTTCTAATACTCTAGACTCGACGACGCTTTATTTCGTTTTATTTTGTTTGATTGTATTTTTTTTCTCTCCTTTTCTTTCTTCTTTCTTTTTTTTTTCTTTTTTTTCTGTCCATTGATCGATAGCACTCGAACCAAATAAGAAAAGGAAGCAATGCGTTACCATAAATATTGCTACTTTCACCATTGCCTTTTTTATTCACGCTTATTCGCTAGAACTAAGAGTGGCCGCTGTAAAGATTTGAATTGAAAAGGTAATCGGTGATCGGTGACTTACACAGAACGCCTATCCGTGCCGTCCTCGTCTTCAAAAGAGAAGAAAGGACTACGACTCTCGCACCTCGAACATCTGTCTTGCCGTGTCACCCAAGAATACTAATTTCCGCGTTCGTATTCGCTCGCGGGATTAGCCTTCAACCGGTAAGAGAGCGTTTCCTTGTGCGTGAGAATAAATAAAATAAGATAACACAAAGGAAGAAATATAGAATATGGTGAAAAATGGTAAAAACTTGGAACGACGTTTTCCAATTTAAAAAAAGATAGTCTATTTTAATGGGCGACCGAACAAGAAGTCGTCGTCGTCGTCGTCGTCGTCGTCGTCGTCGTCAATGGTTTAAATTTAACACGCGCATGCGTGCTTGCGTGCGTGCGTACGTGCGTGCACGCGAGCTGTAAATTATCGTCACGTGCGATAAAACCACCGAATAAAATTTATATGACGTTTACGGAGTCAAGTTAGATTGGTGTCAGGCGGAATCGAAGGAGACACCTCGTTGTTGCTCAGGCGCCCAGAGAGGTCAGAACGAAGAGTCAGAGCCCTTTTTCTCTCCAGGAGACCTCCTGCGGACAGTTCTCGGGACGGCTGCTCCTCGTAAAAGTCATTTTACACGAGTCGCGGGAGGGACAGGTGACCCTCCGTGTATTTATATGGATATACGTTGTACGGTATATTTGTGGTTTATATGTGTAAGTAGGTATGTCCGTCAAATAGAAAAATAAAAGAAGCAAGTCGTGTCTTATGCGTTGCTTATGTCGTCTTCTCTGACCGGGCCTCACCTTTCTCTTTTTTCTTTTTTTTTCTTTCTTTCCTTTTTTCTTTTTTTTCCTAATCATCACCTGATCGAAATCATACAAGAAGGCTTCCAAAGGAGAAATTTCGAATTTCGTAAGAACGAACCGATTCGTTAAGACTTTTTACGGTTTCCAACGAAGCCCATGACTATTTTCTATTTTAAGCCGGCTTTTAAACTCGCATACATTAGGCAAGGACAGTCGATTTAATAGGGAAAAGACTAGTTTAGTCGGACGCTATCAAAGTGTCCAATGATAGACCGACTTTCCTGTCTATCCTATTTTTATGGTGCACGATTCGAGGCAATTACGTAGCTCATCTCTATTCTTCTTTTATCTTCGAGCCGCGAGGCTACGAAAGAGGAAGCAGGTGCATGACGAAGCGATCGCCGATCGAGAGCGTTGTCTAACTCAGGGACAACTGCTAGTTCCTCGGGATAGTTCCTTCGAATCTGGCTATCGTAGGGAATGGAACGTATCCTAGCTTGGTGAGCTTCCAAATACGAAATAAAGAAGAAGAATGAGTGGGAAGAAGAGAACAAGATAGATAAAGAGAGAAAGAGAGGGCCACGGGCAATAATCTCGATGGCTCGCCAATTACGTTCGTCTCGTGGCCATCTGCTCCTTCGGGCCAGGAGACCCGATGACCGTTCATCCTCCGACAATCTTCTTGTTTCACCTCCTCCTCCTCCTCCTCCTCCTTCTTTTCCTCCCCCTCCCCCCTTTCTTCTTAGTTTCTTCTTCGGTTCGGGCCCTCGACGAGCGTTTCGCCGAAAATCGAACAAAATGATGATCTGGAGAATCGATACGGCCGTGACCGCGGTTTGTCGCGACGATGATCACGTGTATGTAAGTACACCTGTGTATCCCTTTCCTATATAAAGGTATATATGAGAGTGTACGTTGATTCGTAGGGTTAAGGGGAGAGAGGATTCGAGTTATGGGATATTGTGACCGTCGACGTGTGGTTGGGACAGAGGTAGACGTATATAATTACGACGAAATCGTAGTTAGTCTCGTACCTCTATCCCGGTATACGGCAGGGTTTGAGAGAGAAAGAGAGATATAAAGAGTGAGTCGAAAATTGATCACGTACCACCATGGCCCGGGCCACTCTCTTCGCGCTCTCTGTCATTATCGGGAATAAAAGTCACCGCTACCACACCGTGGAATTCGTGTATAGGCCACGGCGACAATCTCGTACGCGCAGTTTTGATGGAAGGTACGAGGAAACGAAAAAGAAAATAGAAAGTAAAATGAGGGAGATAAAACAGGATCGAGAGTAATAGTCCTCTCGAATGCCACAAGGATTATTATTATTATTATTATTATTATTTTTCTATTTATTGCAAATGCGTTCCTTCGTTCCTATATTATCCATATTTATTTCTGTTACGTATGTATCTTGAAATAAAAACGACCGAAGTTGACACTTATTACCACACTTTACGCTCGCCACCACACGTTATACGCGATTATATTTATATTAGAAGTTAATCTCTTTTTGATTAATCGCTCGATATTAAAGAGAAAGAAAATGGAAATATTATTCTTTGAAATTTTACAAGAATTTCATATCGAACGAGCGTGATTATTCACGGTGGATTCTATAGGAATTTCTTTTTTTTTCTTTCTTTCTTTCTTCTCTTTCTTCTTTCTTTTTTCTTTTTTTTCGACGAATAAATAGGAAGCTTATTAGCATAGGGCGAGGATGATACTGGGGGAGGAGGAAGTTGAGAAGGAGACCGTCCATTGTGTGAAGCTAGGATAGTCGAAGGAGGGTTCACTTTCGGCCGGCCGTGTCCAGATTCGTCGAGCGTGTCGGCCCGAAGCGATGTCTCAACGCGAGCGAGTCGACGGATGTGCCGTGAAAGCGAGTCGCTCATCGAATCCACCTCCTTTCTCGTCTTCGTCTTCGTCTTCGTCTTCGTCTTCGTCTTCGTCTTCTTCTTCGTCGTCGTCTTCTTCTTCTTAAACATCGCCATCGTCGTCTACATCGCCGTCGTCATTTTCACACGTCGCTGCGTCAGAATCGGAGCCGCTACGCCGAGTACCGTTTACGTAACGCGAACGTACGCGTTCACCCGAGCAGGAGGTGAAGACGGAGGTGAGGGACAACTCACGGGAAACGCTTGGAGATACGGTTATTACTGAAAATTGCATTTAATCGTTTGATTCGAGTATAAAGCTATTAGATAGGTATAGTTAGATGGGTTCTACACGTTGTTTGATGCGATATAAATTTGTGAGAAAATCGTTTGATATAAGACTCATATATCGAATATATTTCAACTAATTATTACAAACGAATATACAACCTATCTATGATTTGTATATTTTGCAATATCCACGTAAAATAATTCAATCATTTATAAAAGTCGGCACGAGGGAGATCTTAGCTAAGATCGTAGAAAAGAAACTATTCGAATAGGAACGTTATTTCATTTGTATATTGTATATATATCTAATATATATATATATACATAATAAATATATATATATATTTACTAGGTACCTATCTAAAACCGTAATCATATTTTCTAAAATTCCTTTCACGATCGTTTCTCAAAATCCTACGTAGAGAGGTTCGAACCTCGAAGATGAAGAAATCATTCTCGAAGATATATGTATGTATGTATACCTATCTAGTATGAGAGCATAGCACGGAGGAACGCGTTTACGAGGAGAGCGTACTCGTAAATAATCGCGAACGCCGTGCGTTACGTTCTCTACGTATATCCGCTCGAACTATCAGCTCTTCCCTTTGGTTAACGCGCTCGACACGTTTTCCCGTTACCTTTGCCCGCGTTGTTCCATGATTCGTGCGGGAAACTCCCCCGTGTCTCACAAGTTCGTTTCACTCGCGCACGCGTACATGCGTACGTGCATGCGTGCGTGCGTGCGTGCGTGGATGCGTGAATGGATGCGTGGGTGCGTGCGCGAAAGCGACGCGATGAATTCGTGCGATATATTGTCTAGCGCGCGAAAGCAGACTAGCTCGCGCGACTCTAGAGTTGTTGGAACACGCTCGGTTAAAGAAGTGGAACGTACGTACGTTCGTACGTACGTTCGAAGAAATAATCCTTAGTTATATCCGCTTATTTCTAATTAAATATATGAATACTTACGACTGCATTTTGTCTCGATTTTCTTAATAAAAGAATAATTAACGTATCCATGCTCAATTGTTTTTAATTAAATGTAACGTGGATACGTAAATTGAAGATTCGTTAAAGAAAATTGAAGATTTCAAATGCGTATTTGGAAAGTGAGATAATCGAATAAAAAATGAGAGAGAGAGAGAGAGAGAGAGAGAGAAAGAGATGGAATATCAATCCTTCAAATAGTAACAACCAACTGATCAATGTTTTTTAATAAAATGAAAAGTTACTTACTTCTACATTCACGCTTGTATATTCACGATGAAATAAAGATATCTGAATCTCGATTTGAATCGCGAAATTGGTTCGTCGATCCCTGCAAGGATCTTTGGATTCGCGTGTGGTCACCCGACTTATTAAGCGAGTCCATTCCTCATTGCTCGAGCTCGCTCAGAGTCCGCTTGGCATGCGCGCGAGTACTGCGTTGCTCTCGCGCGCGGAGCCTCGCTCCTTTAACATTATAAATTTATCAGTGAGAACGGGGCGACCAAAAGAAACGCGTTGATCGAAAGATGGAGGTAGGAGTTCACCTCTTGACCCTACCGAAGTATTTCGATATACGCTCTCGTGCCGCGAAGATATTTATTGGAGATAATTATAAGAGCGCTCGTAAAGTCTTGGACGGGCCCGTTTCTTAGCTGATATCTTACACGGACCGTGGAGCGCGGGGCCCCCTTGCACGTACCTTTATACACGGTGTCCCTTCTACGATAGCCGTATACCATACCTATGTACTGTCCGTACCGTACAGAAAATTTCATGATTACGAGAAGCTCTTTTAATTCACGACAGGTTCTCCCTCTCGTTAATCTCGGTGACACCGAAAGAATCTTTTTCTTAACATCGAGGTAAGAATTATTCGAGATAATTTTGTTAACCTTCGAGCTAAAGGATTTATGTAACCCTTTCCTTTTTTCTCTTTTTTATACAAAAGGGAAAAGGAAATAAAAAAGGAACGAACGAAATGGAAAGAAGAAAAAACAAAAACAGAGAAGAAAAATGATCGAAGTGATTCGTAGTAAGATGGAGAATGACGTTAAAAAATAAAAGTATCTATCGCTAAATCCTCGCATGAACCGATTGTGAACTTTACAGACACCCTGTACATGCGAATCGTCGAAGGTGAGGTGGTCGAAGATAGCACCCGGATAGCGAGCCGCCATGCAACCCGCGGAATGAAAATCGATCAGAGAACCCGGTACGAGGATCGAGATGATGCATCGATATCAAAAGTTGTAGAGTGGTTTCGCGCTTCTCGTTCTTTCTCTCTCTCTCTCCCTCTCTCTCTCTCCTTTTTCCTATCTCTTTCTATCTACTTTCCTTCTTCCTCGACATCGCGATGGAATCGCTGTTTGTCGGGGAGAGGATATGTCCGTGGCAATTTGGATTTGAATTATTCGCAATTTTCTTTATCTCATTTTCAGTTGCACCACGTAGATCACATCCATGTCCGGGTCTTTCCTTGATATTCTAACACTAACGTTACATAGATCGCATTTCCGAGTCAAAAACTTCCAACGCTTTTCTAGATTTTAGACGCGTTATCATGGCCGAGACGTTCGTGCCACCTAGCTACGATATTCCAATTCGTAGTGTGGTTCTATGAATCATAGCGAAGCGAAGATTAGAACGAACGAACGAACGAATGAACGAACGAACGAACAACGAACTCAAATATATCTTATATTATTAAAAAATAAAAAGGATGAATCGGAAAGAAAAAAGAAAAGAAAGTTTTATGAAATGGAAAATGAAACGTATCATTGACGAAATTACTCCGTCAAATTGGATTTTCAATTTGTCTAATTTATTTCATTACCTTACACATTTTTTATGAAATTGCTAACTATCGTGAAGTTGATACAAACCATTAATATTTTCAATTATTTAATTATTCCCGTTTGATCAAAATAATCGGCGAATGAACGATCTAATTAATTAAAAGTAGATGAGTTAAAGGGTTTCTAGGAAGAAAACCGTAACGTCGTAGTATCCGAATACCGTAGTTCGTTAATGGCCGCTAGGGTTAATTCTACCGGATAGCAAGGAGAGATTTCAGAGTCGGTGCTAGCTAATATTACGGTCGCGTGCTCTGTGCGAGGTTACTGTAGCCGAACGGTACGGCCCTTGAAATTGCAAAGTTACACGCAGACGTGCGGCGCTAAGCGAGGACGTTTATATTCTATTACCAGCTTGTCGCTTCCACGAGTAGGAAAACTTGTCAACGAATACCGCTTTACGTTTTTCGCGATAAAGAAACGTCGGTGGAACAGTAATTTCGCGATGTATGTTTCCTGTCTACGAGTACGATATCGTCTCTCCTTAGTATACTCCATAGACTATAATATACTATAGGTACATATGTATATATGTATATATGTAGCCTATGTAGATATCTAGTAAATACAGGCAAGCAAGTTGAGATCGAGTACACCTTACATTCAGCTGCCGGTGGTATGGCTCGACTTCCGCTTGCAAAACTATTCGCCTTTTTGCTCCACCTCGACTCTCTCTCTCTCTCTCTCTCTCTCTCTCTCTCTCTCTCTCTCTCTCTCTCTCTTTCTCTCCTCTTGGATTTCTTTCCTCGTTCTTATCGGTACACCCTTCTGTACTTGCACGGCCTTTCTACGTGTCTCATCGATTCTAATCTGCCCTAACTCCTAAAGGTACTAGTAAGGGCTTTTTAAATCAAAATAATCTTTTATCTCAAACCCAAGAAAGCTTTATGAGATTTTCAACGATCCAAATAGATAGAACTTTGATAATGCGAAAAGAATAAAAAAAAATCAAAGAAGAGGAAGAGAAATGTCGAAGGGAATTATTGGTAAAATAATTAGAAAGGAATGTAAAGGACGAGGAGAATGAGAGAAAGGGAGAGAGGGGGGAGGGAAGAGAGAGAAGAAACAAGAAATAAGTTCTTTCGAAGTTGGTCGATAAGTCCTTCTTCATGGAAGAGACTGAACGAAATCGAGATCAGGAAGGAGGAACGGAACGGAAGCGAAGGAGGAGAAAATAATCGTGGAGGGCGATATCTCGAGGAGCGTGCGAGCAAAGGAGAAGGAGGAGTAGAAGGAGGATAGTGGAGGAGGAGAGACGTCTTGGCAATTAAAGGAATCGTGTGGCTGGGGCCACGCATCGCCGCCAATTATGGTCCGCTGGATCGAGTCCGCAGATTTCGTTCGGTGCCTTCTTCCATCGGCTGGTGCCTCCGTCACGCAACGCTCGATTCTCTTCTACGTCGTGGAGAAAGCGGATTATTGTCCTCGACAAGTAAAAAAAAAAAAAAAGAGAGAGAGAAAGAGGAAAAGAGAGAGAGAGAGAGAGAGAGAGAGATTGAAATTAATTTAATAAATATTGTTGTTATAACATATAACAAATAAACGTAGGACATAGCCATCGTAACTGTTCAACGCAATTTTTTTTTCTTTTACGCGATCCCTCTTTTCTTTTTTCTTTTTTCTTTTCTGTCTTCTTTTCTTTTTTTTTTTCTTCTTTTTTTTCTCATAGCACACTCGGCCGTGCGAGCAGCAATATGCAATACGAATTAATTAGGGAAAAAGACCCGCCTCGGATCTCCCGTCACGGCAATTAATCGAGAGAAAGGTGGTAGCGTACCGAAAGAGCCTGGACGTTCTCGCACGGAGAGTGCTTTCTGTTAGCGATTGCGCCAGAAGGAAAACGCTGCCGTTCGTTGCCGTTCGTTTAGTTCGACGTCGCTTCTCTTTTCGAAGAAGTCGAATCGTCGACGTTATGAAGTTTTAATTATCATCGGGTTAAGGAGGAAAAACAAATCGATCGAATTATCGATTAAAGAAGACACTTTCTTCTTCGTTATCTTTTTTTTTTCTTTTTTCGACAAAATAAAATTAGACGAGTCATATGTATATATAGATAGAGAGATCTGAATTGTATTGTATTGCGAAAAAATAATTTAATTATATTTTTATAAATTTTTCCGCCGGCTAATCAACGTCAATGTAACGTCACGCAAATATCGTAAGCTGCTTTTTCCATCGAGGCTACGGAATTATCCGGTTCTTCTCGGCATCTTTCGTGCATGTTGACGAGCGTACAAGTAGCCAACGACTTTGTACCGTATAATAAAGTTATACAGAAACGTACCGTTTACCACTGCTACTTTGAACACTTACCCATAAGCAGGAATATCCGGTGGGTAAGTCGCGATGCGCGACCGACGTTGCGGAGTGACCGCTATATTAATTCGCGCATTAGCACTTTTCCACGCAGCAATAAGGCTAACCCGTGCAGAATCACTTCCTTCTTTGCTACCTTTTTTTCTTCTTTCCATTTTTCAATAGACGAAGTGTTCGGAGCACAACGAACGACCATTCTTCGTACGTTTATTACACCGTGCGCGATATCTCTCTCCGAGGAAGTTCGATTAAATTCTTTATTGTGAAAAAAAGAAAGAAAGAAAAGGAGAAAAGGAAAGAAAAAAAAAAAAGGGAAATTGTTATTTCACATATCACTTAGTATCCCAGATATTTCAAGAGTCTTATCGAAATCACGACAGAAGCGACACATTTCAGCGTATCCTCCTCGATCCTTCTCCATTAAACGATATATTAACCCGTGTAATAAGCGATTTATACGAAAGGGAGGACGAGCGTATCCGAAACACGCGAGGGCACGACTAAAGGAAGGGTCTCGTGACTCCTCCAGAAACAAGAGAAAGAGAAAGAGAAAGAGAAAGAGAAAGAGAAAGAGAAAGAGAAAGAGAAAGAGACGGAGAGGGAGAGGGAGAGAGAGAGAAAGAGAGAAAAGGGTCTCCTTAACTCGCGCCATGGTCGATAAAGGTTTCGCATATGTTCGTTAGAAGAGAAAGCAAGAGAGAAAGAGAGAGAGAGAGAGAGAGAGAGAGAGAGAGAGAGAAAGAGAGAGAACGAGATTGCCATGTCGTACGTGCTCGACGAAAGGGGTGAGTTTTCGTCGTACTACCTACGTAGTAGTATGTACCACGTAAAGGGTCGTAGTCCGGAGGTGTACGCCCCCTTTTGGCCGCACCCTCTCTTAGACTGGATTACCGGCTCCCCGCGTTGCCAAAAGGGCGGAGTGACATTCGTGTACGTTTGCTTTTCGAGGCTGGCTACCACGGATTTTGTTATCGATATGCCACGACCACGTAATTATTACGTAGCCGTGGTAAAACGTAGCGAGGGGTCGAGTTTGAATTGCGTATCGTTTTTGCAAGCGTTTACTTCTACCTATATGAATAATAATTAAAGGGAGGAAAAGCTCTTCTTGTGAACGCTCGTTACGATAAGTTTATAAATTTACAACGTAAAAATCAAAACAATCGTCTTACATATTCCAATAAATTCATCGCTGTAATCTTAAAATAAACAAACCTATATCGTTTCGTATCGACACGATGATATTTAAAACGTTCGATCCGAATTAAAACGTCCCGTAGATTTCAATCTTCAAGGTTCGAGTATCGGGAGCAAACACACAATGCAGGACTTTCGAACAAACTCGTCGATCGTTCTCTTTCGCGTGTACGAATTTCCATTTCGTTTCTCATCCCTCGGCAAATCCGTAGGATACACCAAACTGAGTGAGATAGAACGAGATATTTCAGAAGCACGCAGGATCTATTGTGGTCGTGTCCGCTAGCTGGGTGACTCATTATTTTGGCCCTTCCTTCTCATCCTCGTCCTGCTTCCTGGGTGATATCCTGGCTGGCCAGTTCTCTCTCTCTTTCTCTCTTTCTCTCTTTCTCTCTCTCTTACACAAAACGCCACGTTCGTTCTCGAATGCCAAAACATACGAGGAAACAAGTTCGTGAATCGGGACGCGATTGTGTGCGATGGAATCTCGAAACGTAAGCCCTCCGATTTCAGTTCTCTCGCTGCCGTATAATAATTTCAATAATCCCAGACCCCACGATGGCAGAGGATTAATAGCTATCCGCCGAACGAACTGAGAAGCAAAGAGCAAGAGCGAGAGAGAAAGAGAGAAAGAGAGAGAGAGAGAGCAATGGATAGAAAGAAGATCTAGTCTAGAGGTCGGCAACCTTTTCACTGAAACGGGCACCCTGAATAGTTGGTTTATGACAAAGGGCATTTTACCCTTTTTTTTTTCAATCTTTTAACGACCAGTATCAGTTAAAAATTAAGTTAAATAAATATGACGAATAAAGAAAAAAAAGTGCGACCAATCGCATATTTAATTCTAAAACAATAACAATTAATCGATAAATGTTAATTCAATGATGATCAATACACGAATACTCGACTGAAATATTTCGAGATAACATTCGATAGATCTTTTCAAAAGTATTGCACTGCTTTTTACGCACAACCTTCTGTTAAAACCATTTCCTTTTTTTCTTTTTTTAATATCCAGCCCATTGACGGACACTTCGAAAACAATTTGCGGGCACTTGGGTGCTTGGGAGCACCGTGTTGCCGACCCTCGACTCTAATCCATTGAAAGAAGAACAGTAAAGAAGGGCGCCGATTAATTTCAACTCGTATCCAGTGTTCCTTCCTTGGTATATCGAACGAATCGGCCAACGAATTTGTTCACGGTTTGTGGACACGAAATCCGAATTCTTCATTTTCTCTTTCTACACAATGAATATAGAGAACAAAGCAATGAAAAGCCCAGAGATCTCTTGTATTGAATATTATCGTCTTATCTACGTATTACACAAGAAATATTCAAATGTATCGTAACAAAGGAATAACTATCGACAGTCGATGCCAAGAATAATCTATTCGAGAGTTATACTTTGTAAAAATCTATCGATTATATATTCCAAAATTTCTACGATACACGAAGAGATAGATAACGTCGCTATCGAGACGAAACTTGTCGAAGGATCGCAAAGATAAAAACTCTGTAAGAAAATTCGAGTCCATCGAAATTTTACGAGTACTTCGTAGAAAAGGTGGAATCGCTAAAGAGATGCACGGGGTTTTGGTTCCACGAGATTGGAGTAGGAGAAAGAGGGAGCACTTCGTTGCAATTGCTTCTTGGCCAGTACGTGTATGAAAGGACTCTTTTCTGTTGGGAAAGATAAGGAAGAAGAGCGTTGAAATAAAAGAAATAAGATGGAAGGAAAAAGGAAAGAAAAGTAAAAAAGAGCAAGAGCTACGGTAAACACTCTGGATAGAATTGGAAAGGGAGAACGCAAGAAAGAGAAAGAGAAAAAACTGAGATAAAAGGAGATAGATAGAGAGATGGATGGATGGGTGGAGGGAGAGAGAGAGAGAGAGAGAGAGAGAGAGAGAGAGAGAGAAGAGATGGTAGGTAGACGAAGAGGAAGAGAAGAGTAAAGAGAAAGAGGAGGGTGGATAAGAAACCTTTAGTGGTATGAGATTCGATCCAGGGGTCGAAGCAGCAAATTTGGCTACCTAATTCGTAAAAGAGAAGAGAGTAGACAGAGAGCGAAAGAGAGAGAGAGGGAAATAGAAGGTGGAAAGCGCGTGTCTCTCGCCAATGTTGCAAATAGGATTACGCCGATCCCGACGTACTTCAAACGGCGCTTTATTCAGCCCTTCGTGGCGAGCGACGAATTGACAATTGACAAAATTGATACAGTGCGGGCCAGCCGCCGGCAGAGCACGCTTGCGAAACGCTCTTCGCCCTCAGGGCCTATTCCTCTCTCTCTCTCTCTCTCTCTCTCTCTCTCTCTCTCTCTCTCTCTCTGCGTGTTCCTTCCCCCCGAAAATTCTATTCGCCGCCCTTGAATGCAATGCAAAGCGTCTCGTTAAGCCACTTTCCGCGTCACTAAATCGTGTCGCTCCGCGGGAATCTTCCGCTCGACTTGCCTTCGAACCTTTTCAGAATAATTTTTCGTTCTTACCGTGATCGTTCCTGACACTTAACTGCGAAATTCGTATAAGTAATTTTTTGAAGCACGACAGAACGTAGATTATGCGATAGGGCTTAAAAGAAAAAAAAAAGAAGAAGAAGAAGAAGAAGAAAATTATTTATATTAAATTGTTAAATGCATACGTATGTACGTACGTATGTATGTTTAAAAGTATAAACACGGATGACGTAGATTTAATTAGAAAATAAAATATTGCTTTGTACAATTATTTATAAGAAATTGTTTATAACAAATGGTTATATGATTAATGGAAAGAAAGAGAAAAATTTATCCCTTGGAATGGTATTTGATGTACTATGGCTCGTAGTATGCGCGTTAGCGGTTGTCTATGGGAATTATAATTCGTAGAGGACATATCTCCGGAATGAAAAATCGTAGAGACATGAAACAAAGACCGATATAAAGGGAAAAATGTCTTCTTTCCATACATGTACTTAGATATTATCGTTATAACACAATCATAATTTTCTTTACAAAATCGTTAAGATATGACGTAAGATAGACAGTAAGAAAATCTTTTCTTTTACTAGAGAGAGATTCTCATATGCTATTGATAACCAACAACAATGTATACTCATACATATGTAAGTCGAAAATGTAAGAAAAATTAATCTCCATGACGGCGAAGCAATTCGCACATTAGACAATACACGCCGTAAACGACGAAGCGCATCGTATGGCCGACTTTCGATGAGCGCAACCACTTCGTGCGATATTGTTTCTTTCACGGTCCAATCGACGAGAGTGCTCGGTATTGCAGAATGTGTTGGTTCCTGCGGTTACGCCGCTGATAGAAGATTTTACAGCGAGCCGCTTAGAAAGGACGTTACTCTGGCCGAAAAAAAAGCACATGGGTAATACGAGTCGATAGCGTTAAAGCGTTTCGTATCTCGAATTTTTCACGAATGAATATTCTCATCATTTTCATGATTTTCTTATCTACGCACTCGATATATGTCATTAGCAAGTTAATCTTCAACAATAAAAATTAAAAATCGAATAAAAATTACTTGTATCTTTTTGATGTATACAAATTTCTTTATATGTATACATTAAAAGATTAAAAGACGTATAAACGAATAATACATCTTTAAAATACAGATTTCCTGTGGTAAAATTCCAGTTATACGTATTAATATTATCCTTCCCAGATATGCTTCTCATTGCCCCAGAACGACCGTCGAAATACTATCTGACAATCGCGACGTAATTAACATAGTACGTCACGCGTAACGGGGCCCGTGCTACGTCGACATTATTTTTGGTAAAAGCAGATTCGGGTCTTGTTAAGAAAAAAAAAAAAAAAGGAGGAAAAGAAGAAAAAAAAGGGGCGATAAAATCGCTGAAATCTTATGGCGACAGTCGTAAAAGGCACAGCTAATTGCTTCGACGTCCGCTCGTGTAAATTTTTTGATATCTCTTATGTAATTATAGCAAAAAAAAAATGAAATAAAAAAAAAAGAAAGATTCCTGTGACATTTCGAGCTCTCTCCTTCTCTCCTTTCCTCTCTTTCTTTTTCTGTCCTTTTTCCGTGTCCTCTTTTTTTACGTCCCTCATTTCAGTTCCTTAGTCATTTCTTCCCAGTCTTTTTTTCTTTTACGACGTCGAAAACGCTCGTATTCGCGTTATTGAAAACGTAAAATAATTTCAGTCGAAACGCGTATTTTCCAGTATCGTTAAATTCGAACGTTCTACGCTCGACGAGTTTGCGTGCGAAGATAATGGGTACGCCGTTCGCGCCATTTTTCGCATATGTATGCACACACACACACACACACATATTTATATGCATATATGTATATGTATATGTATTTCACCTAAGTGCCGTTAGGTCATTTCGAAATTAGTTAAAATAACGATGAAGGAAAAACGAACGTTGAACGAAGGGAAGAGAAGTTGCGAGGTGGTCTTCGCTGTTCGGGACAGCCATTCGTGGCGATGCTCTCTCAGCCACGTTGAAAAGGGAACGGGCACTTAATTAAAGCGCCGAGTATCATCTCGGAAGAATCAACGAGCGCCACTCGGTGGTCGTCCGTACTCGAGAAATTTCTATTGAGGCGAAAGAAAGCATTCACCTACCCTTCGTCCTCTCCCCTTACCTTTACCGTCATCGTTTCAGCCCTCTCTCCCATTCTATCTCATCCCTCTCTCTCTCTCTCTCTCTTTCTCTCTCACTTTTCTCGTAACTCATCGAACGACAAGATTCTCATTCAAACATTTTCTCAATAAATTTTACGAAGGCAAAGAAACATTTCCATACGTCGAAAATTTGTATAATCGTGATATCGACGTGGCTCCGAGCTAACGGGCTCATTTTTTCGAGTCCCTTTCACTCGACACGACAAAACGCGTCGCGTGCAAACTTCCCATCTCCTCTTTCAGCACGACCCCATTACCGATCCTTTCGAAATATTTTAATGAAGTTAATTACCGTGAATATCTTCGTCGTTTTGAAGTTTAACGGGCTTCACCGTTGTGAGATCGATCGACACCAAACAAGGAAGACCTTCTAAAAAACGATGGAGATTTTCGATGGATAAAAAGAGAGGAAGACATATATGTACAGAGAAAGGGAGAGAAAGAGAGAGAAAGAGAGAGAGAAAAAGAGTGAAAGAGAGAGAGCAAAGAAGAGAAAGAGAGAAAGAGAAAAAATGAAACAACGGAAAAGCGAAGCGAGGCTTTTGATCGGACCGGAGCAGCTCGTCCAACGTCGAAAATTCGATCTGTCAGGCAATTTGTCCCGCGACAAAATTTAAATCGCAAAGCGTATTTCTCCGTTATGCGGGGGTGGAACGGTAGCGCGAAAGCAATGGATGGCTTGTAGTGGGACGAACACGACAACCCCCCTCTTGTCATCCTGCCGCTCGATCGGAGACCAGAATGTCCTTGCCAGGGGCCGAACCAAAGTGGATTCGGCTAATGCGTGGTAAAGCGTGTTTGAGGGTGAATCCCAAATGCGAGGGTGTAATTTCATTTTTCCTGGCCACGAAACGGCGGACGGTGTCACTCACCGTCCTTGTTTCTCATTCGTTCCGCTTCGATCGTCGAGAAGAATCGTCGTAAAAAAAAAAATCGGTAAAGGATATTCGATAGGGGTTAAAATAAGCCGCAATATTATTCACTACATTCGACTTGATGGTAGATAATAAATATTAAAAATATTCTAGAAGATGTATTCACACACGCATAGACAGATACGGAATATTCTAAATCATTAGGTGAAATTAAAAGAAAAAAAAAAAAAAAAAAAAAAAGAACAAACAAAATGCTATTAAAACCATTCGCTCAACATTTCTACCATTTATATATAATATTCCTTATCAGTGACAGTAAAAACTACGATCGTAAATGGGATAAAAAAGAAAAGAAAAAGTTTTATCTCAAACATTTATTGTCTTTGCAGTGCCACATATTCTCGATATCACTGCGAAGTGCATAAAGGTTGACTGCGATTATCGTGAAATGAGTTAAATCACAGCATTGCGGTTCCTTTATGGGACAGTTAATCGCAGCAAGTTCATTCTAATTACGATCCGAAGGATCAAAGGAATTTATTGTCGTTTTAAAGATGGTCACTCCTATCGTTCTCTCTCTCTCTCTCTCTCTCTCTCTCTCTCTCTGTTTCTCTTCTTCTCTTTCTT
>NC_057690.1:2595718-2643218 GCF_014466175.1 Vespula pensylvanica | reverse complement strand
AACACGTTGACACTAAATATAAATCCCGTTATATATGAATTATGAGATATCAATTCATCGAACGAGCACATATAAATTCATGACTAATATAATTTCTTGAAATTATGTAGACGACGGCGGCGATGGCGATGGCGGCGGCAGCTACGACGACAACACAACAACAATGACGACGACGGAAGTAATAAAACAAAGGAACGATATCAAAGTATTCTGTCCTTCTTGAACGTTTAACACGGTCCAGCGATCTTGGGTTCACGGTCCGTTTACGATCGCGCCTCAAGCGATAGTGAAGTTTCCGTAAGCCTCGCTTCTCTTTCTCTCTCTTTTGTATCTCTTCGGTCTGCCGCCCCCACGCGACGCCCAGTTGACAGTTGACACCAGTTTGATGGTAGTCTGCATTGTTACTATTGTGCGAAATCGCGTAAGCGTGTTGGCTTGCCATTGTTGGAATCTCTCGTGCATCCTATTTCTGTCTCTTTCTGTCGCTCTTTTTCTCTCGTACACTCGTACATCCTCTATCCCTGTTTCTCTCCCACTTCCACATTTTCTCTCTCGTCTTGTTTCTTTCTCTTTCACCCTCGTACAGCCCCTTTCTGTTTCTCCCTCTCTCTCTCTCTGTTTTACAAGCGACACGAACAAATGAATAATTTAGTGACAGAGAGATACAACCATGTGGAATTCGGATGAAAACAAGCGTATACAGTGGTGAATGCAAAATGGTTGCATATGTGTATATGGGCACGCGACAACGTATCATACGAGTGTGTATATATATATATATATATATTCAGCCACATGACGTGCCACCCTCGTTGCTTTTTGTATTTTTCGAAAGAAAGACTGACATGCGTTGCGGTTCTATCTCGTTCGAAGGGTCGAACTCATTTCCACTAGGGACCAACTCTTTTTATAACATCCTTTCGATCGAAGACGTTCGATTGCGTCTGAATAACATATGATTAAGAGAGAATATACAAATTTATAATAAATTTATAAATTATGAATTATGTTAAAATTATTATTAAAGAAATCGTAGGATTCGATAGAAAGGAAATCTTATTAATTTCTCCTCGAGAAAATATATCGTTTATCGATAAGAAGACCGATTCTATCGATTCCTTTCGAGTGGCTAGAAATAAAGGGTAGAAGGTATAAAGGGTTGGCCAGACGCGAATTAAAAGCGGCCACTCGCGGATGATTTCGGGAAGCAGCAGATGCGCGCGTCGGCTCGGAGTTACTTGTTGCGCCTTCGAATCGTGATAATCGCTTGGGTACTTATACCCTAATAAACGGTTAAGGCTCGCGCACATTCGCGTGGCGGTGTGCGCGAGAACGATAAAAGTCTGTGTTAGATAGACGAACTCGTAAATTACCGGGGCGAAGGTAACGCTTATTAAAGGAAATTCAGGGCGAGATATCGAGTATCGTCGACCTTTCGAAAATTTCGACTCTTCGAACAACCTGTTCCTATCTTCGATCCAATTAAATGCTGCTTTTGTATTTTTCTTTCCTTTCCGCGAAACCAATCGCTTTTAATGTAATCTTGGTAAAGATGAGTCCGCTTATTCGTAAGGTGAACGTCAAAAACGAGGAAAATGAAATTATTCGTCTTTCGATAAATTATAGATCCATTGGATACGTCTTAAATGAATTCGTAGATAAACATTTTTTTTTTTTTTTTTTTTTCATAATCGACATAAAACGATCGAATGGAAGATAACTGCCGTTGAAAATTTTCTTTTCTTCTCTCTCCCTCTTTCTTTCTCTCTCCAACGATTAACATCGACGAGAGTTTCTAATGAAAGTAAAAGGAAGGATTCGTGATGTTCGCGAAGTGGTAACAGAGACGTCAACCTGGTGCATTTCACGCGTTGGTAGACGACGATGCTCGGACACGTAGGAAGAATCAGAGGCACAGGCAGAGGCAGAGGTAGAAGCAGAACCAGACAAGCACGCAGGCAAGCACGCAGGCACGCACGCACGCACGCACTCACGCACGCACGCACGCACTCACGCAGGCAAGCAGGCAGGCAGGCAGGCAGGCAGGCAGGCAGGCACGCACGCACGCGTTACTCGAACGCATTCACGAGAAGAACACGCCGCCGCGGATGCACCTCGCCGCGTTTGATAATGCATTAACGCCGGTGGATCAGAATATTAGCATAGCATACGCCCATCGCATTTGAATTGAGAGGCAGCAGCCCCTCCGTGTATAAGCAGAAGCGAGGAGAAGGCGTCCCAGCGTCTCTTTGTCATGCTAATACGGCATCCATCCTGGGCCAAGCGGCAACAAGAGTGAGACAGATAGACAGACAGACAGAGAGAGAAAGACGACGGTGAGGGGGTGTTCAAAGGGGAGGGAAGAGGGAGGCTAGCTTGCCGAGGGAGATGACTCTGCACCGTTTATGCTTCTCTTGCGGTTCCAAGCTCGCTTCCAGAAACAGGAACGAGACTCAACGACGGCCTTACGCTTGGTATGAGTCGTCTACCACGATTCCATTTCTCACCCTTCGTTTCCCTTCCAACCCCTATCTTCTCTCCCTTCTTTTGCTTTTCGATACAACTCCTTCGAAAAGTAGTCGATAATAGCGTTCGATTCTATTCCTACACGCTTTGTTAAATAGAGTTAACAATTATCGTAGAGAATGATTTAAGATTTATTAAAAAAAATATATATATATAAATAAAATAAAATAAAAAAGAAAAACGAACAAAGTCCCATCTACTTGATATTTTATATATTTATCTGTTATTAATTATCTGTTATATTGTCTTTGAAAAAAATCATGGATAATCTTTAAAAAGATTTTTTTCTTTTTCTTTTTTCCTTAATAATACGTACGTAAATCAATGAATCGATTCAAGGAGCAAACGTGTCTATACAGTATTCGAATCCAATTAATCCATTGGAATTAGTCACGTCGATCGTTGAACGACGAGATCGCTGATACGTCTTTCGATAAGTCTCGCGCGAACACGCAACTCGGAGATGAATTCGAGAAGAGAAGAAGATGATGTTGCGACGATCGAATGCTTTTCTCTTTATCTGTCTATCTATCTATCTATCTATCTATCTATCTATCTATATCTTTCTCTCTCTCTCTTCCTTTATCATGTAAACGTAGATAATTATCCGACATTAATGATAGGTCAGCATTGTCGGTGATCTATGGGTTATTCGCGCTTTGGGTTAGTCCTTCGATCTTTGGAGATAAGTTCGACCGAGAAACGACGACGACAACTACGACAACGACTTGTATCTATGTAATTAATTTATTAAATCGTTTGCTTTGTACCAAAGTGATAGAAGAAAAGATCAAGAGAGATCTATACTTCGTTTTGTCAAAGATCGATATCTTTCCGCGTAAAACGATTTTAGATAAGTGCGTCCGATGCAAATTAGATGCCAACGGGGTCGATTCCACTTAAGAAACTTAACGTACGTATCTTTCTGTATAACAGAATGACATCTTTATAATAGAAACTTCTCTTTATATCGAACGAGAATTCTACGGTATACCGTAAAGGCCGATAATTCTCTATCTCTTTAAGGTCAAGATACGGTCTACTCCGATTACAATTTATTCGAAGGATAGTATTATTAAACGATCGTTTAACTTATCTAATCGCATGTATATTTCTAATCGTATATCAACATGCGAATCAATCTTTACGTTTAATTGTTTAGAAACCGATTGAAAAATCCGTTCTAATGTTTCGAAACGAAATAGGAAAAGATCAAGGGAAGACAGACCGATCGAAAAGACAGACGATCTGTGATCTCTTAGCGTGACGTTACGTCATACTAACGTAAGGTAAAAAAAAAAAAGTAAAAGAAAAGGGATGGAGCGGTGGGGAGAGAAAGAGAGAGCCTTTTCGAAAGGCTTTTTCCTGGCGGCTCCTACGTATCGGACGTTCTTATCTCCAGTCGAAGCTGACCAGTGGCGCGCGGCAAGAGCTCCCAAGTGAAATCAGATAACGTGCCGACGGAGACAAAAGAATGCATTAGCCAACCGGCCGCTAATTAACCGCTCTTCCATTTTCGAGGATAGGCGTGACCCCGGAGACGAGAGAGAGAGAGAGAGAGAGAGAGAGAGAGGGAAAGAGACAGAGAGCGAGAAACCCGATTGTCAGTGAGATCGGCGTGCACTTTATATTCCGCAATGACAAATCGTGCATAAATTACTAGGAGCTAAGAACAGGCGTGATCGGTCGCACCTTCGCACCTTCGAGATTGTACTTTTTCCTCCTCTCTTCGTTAAAGCTAGTAAGTACCATTGACTGTACACAATCCCTTTCGTATTTCCGCTTTGTTTCTCCTCCTGTCTGTTTGTAATGAGAATTTTCACGAGCGATTAAAGTCAGTAATTATAACGTATGTAACATTATAAATAAATGCAAATTTCAAATGAAACCTTCACCGGCCCGTATTATCATATATATTTTCTTTCTAACTATGATCCACATTTAAATATTATCCTCGTTAATAATACAACGCTTGGAATACTATTTTACGGGAATAAACGTGATACTCAACGAGTATGTAAAATTAATGAATACTTTGATATAGAGCATTGACGTAGATTTATGTGTTTCATAAGGGCCAAGTTATATTTCTATCTTCGTAAGTTAATAAGTTTTCCCTTTTATTCTTGATCGACATCGTCCTAAGATCCGATAAGACGAAAGTTCAAGAAGACTTATCCACAAAATATATTAATAAAGAGGGTGAAAGTCGTGGCTTAATTGAACGGCAGATAGGACGGAAAAGTGAAGTCTCGATTTAACGTGGAAACAGAACGTAATCTACATCGATGTAATTATGTTTATGTTGGGCTCGATATTACGTCGTATCGTTGGTACTGTTACTCACGTTCGAAAACCGCAAATCATCTACGACTTTAATGAGAGAGGAGTTCGCTTACCTGAAACAGAAATAAGGGCAGAGACATTAGACGAAACGTGGGCAAGATGATGCGTGGGAGGCGTTTGACAACGTATAGAGTACATTAATCTTAAGGATTGTAGCGTTTGTACCTAGTTAACGAAATTTACCGTGTCACTTTCATTTGTACGTCTCTCGATCGTGCCCACGCATGATTCCACGATCTATTCGCGCGTCACGTATCAACTGCTGCAGGATGAAGAAGCTATGGAATCGAGAAAGTTTCATTTTCTTTCATACGTCGCCATTCATTCAAACAACTAATTCACGTGTTCGTAATAAATTAGTAGGAAGTAACGATACTATAGGGAGAACAATAAACGTGTGTCACAAACGGCAATTAATTTTAACGAGAACGTGGATACCTAATTCGTATTTCTAAACCCGGCAATCACTTTTCTCGAAGGAGAAAAAAGAAAAATAATTTTTTTTAATCGATAAATCGATAAAATCTCTCTCTCTCTCTCTCTCTCTCTCTAAGACGTTTATATTATATGCAGTAAATCGACTTCGAATCGTGCTTTCGTGCAAGAAATACAATGACTGAGAATAAGCATTTTTTTCGTCAACGAGGAGGTGTTACAGGTACTTACATACGTGTCCACGAACGGATGCACGAGCATCGAAAAGAAAATTTTATACTTTAACGAAACTAAAGTTGCCCGGAAGTGCCACTTGTCGTTGGTCCCTATTTGCGGTCGAAAGAACACGAAGACGCGTGTCACGAAGAAGACGGAAGTCGAAAAAGAGACGCTATTATTATTGGTCCGGTCATGTCTATCATCGTATGTTTTGTGAGGAAAGAAGCGTGTAAGTGGCTTTACCTGGACAGGCGACACACCGTGACAATTTCCAGCTCGTTTAACAAGCTACCATTTAAGTAATCCCGCACTATCCTAAGTTCCTCGATTATATGCATTGTGAACTATCATACGATAATCGGAGGGTTCACGGTATTTATTTCTAAATGAAATTATAAATAAATTAAATATCCAAGATGATTCTCTTTAGAAAAATTCAAATTTTAATAAATTTTCGAAGAAACTTGTCGATGAAGATTTAATCTGGTTAATGGATAAAATTTCTAAAGAAACATAACGGCTCGAATCTTTCGTAAAATCTATCGAACCAGATTTACTACCGTTTTAACCAGTGTTAAACCATAAAATAGCATGTGCACAGTAACACTTGTCGCACGATTCGTACAATGGTCTTTTGCGGTCGTCTGAATGTCAGTCCTCAACCTGGCATTATTGGTCAGGTAAAGTATGTATTAGCTCTATTGTCGAGACCCTACCTGAAGCAGGTGACACAAAGTGACAAGAGTTCTTTAAAGGTAAAAGCAATAGAATTCGAGGATTCCTCGAGGAACATTTCGAAAGAACCGATGGTTGAACATCGAAAGTGTCGTCGACCCGGTGACATCGCGTGTACGTCAACGATCCGCAAAAGCGTAACAGGATTATCCTCAGGGGGAATAAAGTCGAGGCGGAAAGTCGCAAAGGCTGCCCTTTGTCGCACCTCGACCCCCATTGTGTGCGCGAGACGAATCCTGAAAGCGTCGTTCGGTCTTTCCTGACATCGACGGGATCTCTCGAAAGATCGAAAGATTGTGTCGATCAGCGACACAACTTCTTTCCCTTTGTTCGTTCGGGCCCCCCTACTATCGCGAAACGGACGATCGACTACATAGTTTTATTTCGTTGTAGAAGAATCGACGATCTCCTTGACATGTCGATCGATCTTACGATCGATTTGCCCGTCATAAATTCTAACTACGATCGTATAACAAATTATTATCAGATACGGTTTGAATAATCAGTTAAGTTTACGGGTTAGTACCAAAGAATTCTTGGGAAATATCAAATGGTGAGATAGGTGTGGTGGTCGCGTTTCGAATCTTAACGTCTCGGCTGCGATGACGAAGCTGGATAGTAACGTAAAAAGGAGAAAAGAGATAGAGAAGAACGAGAGGAAGAAGAAGAAGAAGGTGGAAAAGAAGAAGATGAAGAAGAAGATGGAGAAGAAGGTGGAAAGGAAAGATGGAAAGGAAAAGGGAGAGGAGGAGGAAGAAGAAGAAGAAGAAGAAGAAGAAGAAGCAGACCGAAAGACAGTGATGAAATCGGTGGTTTCAACGATGACGAGATGCAAGAGGGGTAGGAGGCTCGGCAATTAACTTAAACGAACCGGGAGTGGCGTGACACGTACTTTGTCGCGCACGTCTTCTGACATCAGGCACCGTGAGAGACAATAATGGCTCCGGGTGCTTCGTATCTCGGCAGTTATTTCACACGGCGGCGTGGTCTTCTCCGAACCTTTCCCGCCGCCTTCTGCGTTTTATGGATCGAATTAAAACACGTGATACTGCTGAATGTAAAAAAGATATAAACACGATCCTTCCAACCTATTAGTTTACAACGAATTTTCTTCTTTGCATTCGTTCGAGAGTACCCATTGTCATGGATACACGTAGGTATATCTACCTGAGATATTAAAAATTCTCAAGGGATTATTAATAATCTCGAAAACGTTGAACGTGCGACGAACACGAAGGGTTTGATTTTTTCGACTTTGCCAGCAGATGAAACGATTTAAAACCGACCAAGATATTTCGTTTATACGTCCGATTTAATCTTTACCAAAGCATGGCAAATTTTCTTGATCTCCCTACGATATAGAGAGATAATAATTTTAAGCCCGCCACGTAATAAAGGCTTATCGTTTCTTTCTATCTCCTCGAGTACGATGATTTCGTACTTTTTCGGTAGGCCGCTTTCGTGCGTAATATGTCAAAGAAATGTGTTATGTTTGTGGTATATACGTGCGTGTTGAATGTATGTGTACGTTGCCACGATACTATCGTATATAGGTATCGCGAGTTTCTCAGGAAGAGTAAGATTCGGATCGGCGTTAAGTAAAATTCGCGTGGAATGCCGCGAGGTGTCTTAATGCGTTCTAAATTGCTCGAGCGGTGCCCCTTAATTGATTGACAAAAAGAGCCGCCGGTAAAGGGAACGTTCTTCTGTTACATTATGTACACGTTGTAGAAAGACTCACAGGTGAAAGACTCACCTTACCTCACGTATCTTATCTTCGTTCAACACATCGCGTTTGTCTCTTCGGTTTGTCCTACGATACGCGTCTCATCTAACTCCTTACGTGTCTTCGTAAACTCTGCCCGCTCGTTTCGTTTTCTTCTACTTCGGACAAATTGAGTTTTAATGCCTCCCTTCGCTGGCAATACCCTCCAGCCGTACGTCTTATGCCGATAATAACGGGGCACGCATTCAAGAAAATCGACTTTCCCAAGACTTCTGTCGCGGGAAATGATACGCTTCAGGTATGATTTGTATGGTGACTCAATCCTCTAATTCACTCGCTCTGCATTTGCTATTCGACTACGACGAATGCTTCGAGGATTCTTTTCTCGACCTGTTTTCTTCTTTATTATGGCTTAATGCGTATACTATACATGACGTAACTACTTATAGGTGTGTACAATTTTATAACATAAATACCAACGATCCAACGATCCAACGATTACCAACTAATTTGACATAAATTCCGAGATATAAGTTTTAATATTAAAATGATATTCCGAATACGAGAGAAATAAAGATTTATTTCTCGTTGTCTCGGACGAAATCGTCCGTAGAAATACCGTCGAAAATTCGACAACGCCTCGAGCGGAGGATAATCGATTATTTTCAGAGAAGCGCTCGAATCGAATCCTCATCCCTAATTGGCCATGCGAGAGAATCGCGAAGGCAACGATTCGTAAAAAGGACGCTTGTGTCACAGTCTCACAGTAATTTAAATCTCATTATATTGGACCGTGGTTTGCGGTTTGGATACAGTGGTACTCATCTCTCCTTCTCGGCTTTGCATACTCGCTTCCGTGAATTTGCGTCTAATAAAAAAACACCTGTTATTATTTAAAATTATTAATGGATCTTACATTCCTTACGAAGAGGAATATAAATCTGTGTCGGGAAATTACGAGAATAAGAGATTGAATATTTCCATTAGGTTAATCGAAACGTGCTAACGTTTTTAACACTTTTGAACATTAATTTAATATTCATCGATCTCCGACGACCTTGATATTTTTATTCAATGGAGAATGTCAAGCGAATTTGACGGGCCCATAAATTCTAACATTTTTTGAGAAACACTGACACAACAATATATCCATTCAGATGTTATTGGCAATCAAGCAAGGGATACGTGCGTATAACGACAATGTGAATTACAACGTTTTTTTTTCTGGACGAGGATTACACGAAAATAATACCTTTATACCTACAGTTCGACGTCTTCGAAAAGGGGAAGAACGAGGAATGTAAAAAAGAAATAGAAAAAGAAAAAAGAAGAAAGAGGAAAACGAAAGAAAAAAATTAAAAGGAATGAAAACAAAAGGAAAACACGTGCCGCCTGCAATCATATGAAATCTCGTCCGGCTTGTGGGCGAAGGGAGGGAGGGGAATGCAATTTGGAAAAGAATCGACGAATACAAAAGTCTATCCGAAATTGAATTCTCTACGTATCTGACAACTAACTAATAAATACCTACTAAATAATCGATACTCTCGAACGAACGAGGGATATTTTAATAAAAATAGAAAGGAAAAAGGAAACAAAAAAGAGAAAAGAAGGAAACGATTATCAAATCGAGCGGTCGAACGTCTCTATGAATAAAATAGCGAGGAAGAAGAAAATGTGACAAGGTTAAGAGTATGAATATCATTCATCGAAGAAAGGGATGGCTCGTTTGAGAGGGTCGAAAGCGTACTCACAATTCCACGGAGATAGGGGGGTAGATAGAAGGAAGGCGAAAAGGAAAGAAAAAAAGGAGGGTGGATGGCATATCGCGGCTTGGAAGAAACACGGGATCGGAGCAACAAGTGGTAGGAGGATGCGAAACAGAGATCGACGGATGTCAAGCCGTGGGGAAATAAAAAAGTCACCCTTATACCGTGCCAGAGTTGAGAGGCTAATAAAAGGTCGCGACAACGAGCGACGAGGAGGGCCAAGGTTTTCTGTATACAGGAAAGAAACCCTTGGCGAATGAAAGAGAGAGATAGCAGACGGTGAATGAGTGTGTATATATACGTGTGAGAGAGAGAAAGAGAGAGAGAAGGGGAATCCCTTAGAATCGGATGAAAAAAAGGGAAAAACGAGTAGAAAGAAACAGGAAGCTTAAACGTTACTGCGAGCGATACAATAGAATTTTATCACAGTACCTTTTACCTTCTCTTTCTTTTTATCTCTTTGTCCTTTTTTTCTGCTCTCTGTGGTAGAATTCAGCGACGAGCTACCGTAGATGTTTCTGGCCATTACGTGCGACGACCCACGCACGAGCTCGACACCCTAACGACGACGTGTAATGCGTTTTATGGCTGGAGTCGTTCCGACACTACTGTACCTACTCTCCTTCTCTCTCTCTTTCTCTCTTTCTGTTTGTCTCTCTCGTGGGATAATATTTGGATTATATTTCCAATCACAAAAAGTAGAAAATGTGTGTGCTGACCCAAATAATATTATAACAAACATGTAGATTGTCTATATATGGAAATGGTAATATATTATCAACGTTGCGTTATCATAGTTTTTGATGTAACGTTCGACGAAGGAAACATCGGTACAAATGGAAATAGAACGAAAAGTATAAAATTAAAGTTACATAGTTAAGGTTCGTTCGTTCGTTGATTCGTTCGTTCGTTCGTTCGTTCGTTCGTTCGTTCGTTCGTTCGTTCGTTCGTTCGTTCGTTCGTTCGTTCATTCGTTTCTCGAGGAAAGTTTTACTTACGAAATCGGTAGGTACGTTCTCGTAGCAATAGAAAGAGGAAGAAATTTCGTAGGAGGATCGGCGATTCAATTAATTCCAGAGCGAAACGAGGCGTAGAGCTTTGATCCAGCTGCTACGGAATATCGCGAGTTCACCCCGATGGAAAACAAATACCTATAGGAAGCACCGAAACGAAACTCTTCGGCTGCTTAGCATTACGTAAAAAGCAATTACGTGGGAATGTTTCTACGTTGATTGGTATCGGGAGATGGCCTCCGCCCATCTTCCACTACTCGTTGTTGTGCCTCTCCTGCTCGTTGGCAGGAACATAATCGTGATAGCCAATGCCTGGGGTCTCTTCTTCTCTTCGTATCCACAGGCGAAATGTATCCGATGTTAAAAAATACGATTCTCCCGACTGTTGGATGCTCGATGTCGGTGATTGTGTAGCCTCAAGTCTTCCTGGTGTTAGTGCTGGACGAGGGAGGCACGTGTCACTTTGAAGCGCAATGGACTGGAAGGGTGACTCGTACCAATGCAAAAATTTTCCAGCAAATCTCGTTATCTTTTCATTTGCCAAATGCAGAATCCAGTGTCCGACGTTTGAATCAGACTGTTCTACCTAATGGACGGACGGCGCTAGGTTTTATCGATTTTTTTTGAAAAATTCCTGTCAAATGTTGTAACGACTTTTGCGAACAATGAGAGGAATTTAGCCAAGGATACATTTTGTGAGTTAGATTTGCACGAAGACTCGTCGAGAATGGGGGAGATAGAGAGATTGTCCACGATTATAGACAGAGAGAGAGAGAAAGAGAGAGAGAGAGAGAGAGAGAGAGAGGGAGGGAGTCTGTACCCTAAACGTAAACGGAGTTCGGACAAACCAAACCGGAAACCCCCGCGGGCATGCCTGGCGACCTCTGTGATCGGCGTTCCGTGTAATCGCCAAGTATGCAGATGATTAAATTTGCAACATCATCGCGGCAACCCTAAAAGCCGGGTAAAGGGCTGAGCCCAACGGCCAAGCGAGTGGGAGGGCAGGCAAGACTCGATTCATGGATGCTAGGAGTTTGACTCGCGGTTTGCCAAAGGATCGTCTTCCGGTAGAGGAGGCTTAAGATTTCCGAAGCAACTTCGTATCTTCCTAGCTACTCGCAAAATCGTCTGCACGTTTACTCCATTATATACGAATTTCGTACGTGACTCTGTCATAAATGTAACATACAACACGCGGTAATAAGATAAAAAAGATTTATCAACGATCGATTAATATTTTCGATTAACGTATAGATATATCACGTGATCTTACGGATGATTAAAATTATACAATTTATATTTGTCATTCGTTCGTTCAAAATGCACAATAAATTTCTCTACTTTTAAATCTATGTATACTTATGTGTATACGTGTGCGTTTATGTGTTTAGATATGTACATTTGAAAAGATTATCGATTCTAACCATAAACAAAAACTATTCTATACATATATTCTAAATAAAGTTTGCGTTTCCACGAGTTTGCACGCACGTCGTTTTCGATCATCCTCAAATATATCTCCAAACTATCCCTTAAAGAATCAGAGACCATTGTTCGGTCATATCTAGATGAAATTCCAGAGACACGTCCAAGCCCATCGATCTGGAAAATATCATATTTTTTTTTCCGGGAGAAGGAAATAAAGAAAAAAAAAGAAAAAAAAAATGTCGGTAAAGATCTTGGTTCAGTTTAGCAAAGAGCCGGTAGCTCTTCCTAGATTCTATTGTCGTGACTATTTTCTCTTTCTCTATCTCTCTCTTTCTTTATATATCTATGTATCTCCTTCTCTCTCTCTCTTTTTAACATTCACTCCCTTCCTGCAGCGAAGAACTATCCAGGTAACGTCACGTTGAATGGCCGACCAATCACAATATTTTTGACGAGTTATGTCAGCACATAATGCCCGTGGTAAGGGTGTTGTACGGCGAAGAACGGCTAAGTTTTTCCACGGGGTCCGCCATAAACTGTGGCGGCGCATTCAGAGGAACACATGCGCCTGCAATTCGCGGCGAACGCCACAATGGTCCGGAGAAGGTCCTTGAGCCTTTTAAAAGGCACAAAGACACGCGTACCCTCCTCCTCCTTCTTCTTCTTCTTCTTCTTCTTCTCGTCTCTTCTCACTCTCTCTCTCTCTCTCACTCTCTCTCTTTCGTATAACAGTCCCTTCCTCTTTTCTGGCATCCTGCTTATCCCAGGGCCATACGTTGGGGTCCCTCGGGATATAGACGCCGTCGAGCGTGCGTAACGCGTTCAGCAGCCCGTGAGTTATGAGGGAACACGCCGCGCAATATTAATATTTTGTATCATCCTTGGTTGTCTTCTTCCTCGATGCTAGGAGAACTCGCTGTGATGTTCTCTCTATCTCTCTCTTTCTTTCTCTCCGCTCTTACTGGGATCTCAAAACGTAACCATCCAGAACCCTCCTCTGGTTTTTCCGTCTTTTGTCGTTTGAAGTCGTTCTTCGTGCCGCTTTTCGATAGAAAACTGCAGGGAAGAGAAGAGAGACCAGGATAGAAAAGGACAGAGAAGAGCTTCTCCAAAGGGAATCCCCGTTTGAGATTTGATATCCTATGGATTTTGCGAGATGGGATAAGAATATTCGTTCGAGAAAATTTTCAACGTACTTTTTTCATTCTTGTAAAGCTAAAAACATGAGTCTAGGACAAATATAGAGATGGTACGTGCACAACGTTTTTCCGCGGTAATTTATTCCCACGGTAGATGAAAGATACGCTCGATTTAATTAAATATAGATAATCGTTGCCGCGTGTCATTAAGACAATAGAACTTTAGATTTCCTCGTTAGTTTCGTTTGTTTGTTTCTCTTTGACAAAGGGGATGGTGTTAAGGGATGAAGGAAAAAAAGAAAGTAGTACATATCGTATACTATTCAACAATTCCGTTTTCCACGAAGCTGAGGCCAAATCGAGAAGAAGATGAGACGAGCTCAGGTGGCATTGTTCGACTGGATGTTGAAGCATCATCTAAACTAATTGTTGACAGCCGGACAATGGCGAACCAGTAATAATAACTTGCCCGCTGTGAGACGTATTGTGTATCGCCTCAACGTCTTTACCTGAGACTCCTCGAAGGAAGTTTACTCGGGAGATAGAAAAGCGTATCCTTCCTCGCTTAAGGCAAAACTCGTCTTGCGATATCATTTTTCCGAAAAATATTACAATTTTTTCGTTTCCTTTCGAACGACGAAATCGAATTTCATGATTAATCGAAGGACACGTAGGATCTTAAAAGAAAGAAAGAAAGAGACGAGGAGTGGGATAAGTCTAGAAGAAATTAGAATCGTTCGTATGGTGTGTCGATGAAGAAAAAAAAAAGAAAATAAAGGAAACGAAAAAGAAATGAACAAAAGGAAAAAAAGAAAAAAAGAATGTACGTGCTCCATAGAGCATAACCAAGATAGATGAAAAAGCATAGACGATATTGGTATGTCCTACGTGGTAGATTCTAAAGCGTTTCCGAATTCAAGTCGAACGCTTCGATTTCCTACGGGAGACCTCGTCACACTCTTCTCGAGAAAATAAAAAGAAAGATAGAGATAGATAGATAGAGAAAGATAGAGAAAGAAAGAGAGAGAGAGAGAGAAAGAAAAAGAACCTTTCTTTTTCCCAAGAGGGGCGTCGATGTTGACAGGAGGGCTTCCTTGCAAAAACAATGCAGGAGGATGACTGTCAGTCTGACTCGGCATCGAGACTAGAAATCGCGCCCTCACCCTCGGCATATACGAAGTGAGAAAAGAAGAAGGTGTGACCAAGGCTCCTCCCATCTACGAAGGAGAAGAAAATTATGAGCTAAACAGTACTTTTCGGTAAAAGCGGTTATTTGTAACATTTCTTGACACCCTGGGTGCCATTGTTTCTTCCTGTTGTTGTCTAGTGTTCGATATTATGGGCACACATAGGTACCGACAACGAACCGCCGCTGATGTGCCGTGAACCAAACGGTGCCGGCCCCTAATGACGTCCACGGTTCTCGTAATTCGGCAAAACGAGCCGCTAATTGCGGTCGTTCGTTATTTTTCCGAAAACGAAAGAACACGAAGAGGATGACGATCGTTGGGCCCTGCGAACGAAACTACCGCGAAAATGTGCCTCGTCATCGCATTCCCAATTTGTATCGATTGGATTCTTTCTTCTTCTTCTTCTTCTTCTTCTTCTTCTTCTCTTCTCCTTCTCTCTTCTCCTCTTTTCTCTTCCTTACCTTCTCTTTCTTCTTACACTTTCTTTTTGTTTGTTACGGTGGAAGCCAGCTCGTAACGCACCACGAAATTCAACGAAATCGCAGAATTTTTACATCTAATCTGTCGTCGTTGATCTGCTGTTACTATACGTTTCCTAATCTTTAGGAAAATTTCTTCTACTCGAGATGACTCAAGTTGATTTGATTTATAATCGTCGATTCAATCTCTCGAAGAGTATAACTTTCCGACGAATGTGTGAGTGTGTATGTTTTTTGTTGCCATCTGTCTTGTAATTTTTTAGTCGATCATTGAAACAACACGTCGTAGCTGGAGTCGAATATTCGATAGGAAGAGAAGAAGGAGGGGGTGGAGTAGGTAATGCTCGAAACGATCACGGGTGGAATCTATTTTCATCCATTTACGTTCGCCGTTCAAGGACACGGAAAGAACTCCTGCCCGTCAGCCGCTTCGATTCTAAATTCAATTCGTTTTCTGGGAGAGAACGATCGTGCTTCGTAAGAGCACATGGCCCTCTTACCTCGATTGCATCGTCAACTACGGTGCTGCTACATTTTCTTACCGAGTAAACGGAAGGTTCAGGGTTTGTGTAAGGGACTTACATCTTCCACGATCATCAGCAGGGATCCCTTTCCCTTTCTTCTTTTTTTTTTCATCCTCTTTCTTCTTTCATTACTTTGACTCGAAGGGAACGAGGCGTCCCACAATGGATCATGTTTGCATACGGATGTGCGGCTTGCATTTACGCGGCTCTCGTGGTCGTCCTCCGTAAAAGAATAAGTAAAAAATGTAAAAGAATAAGAAGAGACTGTTCTCCGGATGGGAACGGTCCTCCAAATGGAAAAGAATATGTTACCTCTTTGTTCGAAGACTGTTACCGATGACGTTATTGCTATGTTACGACGTTATTAATTATTTTCCTTTTTTCGACGTGTCTCTACGACGAACTTGTCTTGTTTTTCTTTTTTTCCTTTCTCTCAGAACGATTCTTGGAAACATCGGACATGACATTGAGCCAGACGATAATATTGTTTTTCATAACAAATATAAAATTAAATAGCTAATATCTTGAGAAAAAAAGAAGGAGAAAAAAGACGTGTCGTTTACTGAGTCATCGGACGATTTCTAACGATCCACATAGAGATACTTTTGCAAGGAACTGTATGAGTTTCGATACCTCGAAAATGTCGCGTGCGTATGTCTAATTTTCGAGGCGTTCCTCGAAACGTCGGCATGTTGGTTTCGATCGATGAGAAGGCCTGCAACATCTGCTTGTACAATCTACGGCACACATATCGGAAACGTATGTATTCCATGAGACGCTTTGGATAAAGCAAAGAAAATTATCGGAACGTTTCGTACACGGTACGGTTGGTTTCCTCCCGCTTCGCGGGGATAAACGAACCATCTGCGTCGATTGACCGCATCGTTTGTTGTACCGACCTAAACGACGGAACTTTTTTTTCAATATTGCCAAGCCACTCGGCGTGCTCTTCTTCATTATTCCGAATGACGTCCTTTATGTGAACTCTATGTGTACTTCCTACGTTTGTAAATATTATTAGAATAAACTCTTCAGTAAAATAGGATCAAAATGCACGCACAGGTTGCGCTGAAAGAAAATTGTTATATATATATATATATATATATATATATATATATATATGTATGTATATATAAAAGAAAGTATAACATAGGTACTTTTAACATACATATATTATTTCCAAATATATTCGTACGTATTATTACGAAGTAGGATCGAGATAAAGAAACGAATAATTTTCTAAATAAATTCTATAATGACAATAAATTTTAATTACGACGATGTTCTCATAGAAAGAGAGAAAGAGAGAGAGAGAGAGAGAGAGAGAGAGAGAAAAGATAAAGAAGAAACCAATAACATTCCCTTTATTTCTTCGAAGCTTTGTTCGAATTCAATTCAATTCCAAGTACTTATCTCTAAGAACGTTATCAATAAACTCAAAGTCTCCGAGTTCTCGGAGCAAAGCCAATCGATCGTCCTCGACTCGATCTTCCCACGTGCACGCACATAATCGACTAGCTCGAAGAGAAGTCGAAAAACGCAGCGTCCGAGCTGGTCGTTCGCGATACGCCGGTTCTTCTTACGTCGATGTCTCGACGAAGTATCGAAGCGTGCAGATGCCGATGATATCGGAACTATAAAAAGACTCAAAGGAGTTTCGAGAGAGAGAGACAGAGAGAGAGAGAGAGAGAGAGAGAGAGAGAGAGAGAGAGAAAGAGAGAGAAACATTGAGTGTGGAGAACGTCGAAGGAGGTTCGAAAGTGGAACGAAATAATTTTGCGGCGTGCGACGACGTGATCGTTCGTTCTCTCTCTCTCTCTTTCTCTCTCTCTCTCTCTCTCTTTATCTCTCTTTCTCTCTTTTACTCTCTCTTACTCTTTCGAAGTCCTCTCGTCCTCCATCGAAGAGAGACGAGACCGCAAAATTTTCGTCCTCGCGCCATCGTGCGGCAAGAATGCGGCCGATCGAGAACCTTAGCGGCACATTGCCCATCTTTTTTCGACCTTCTCACCGTCTTCCTCCTTCTCTTCCACCTCCTCCTCCTCCTCCTCCTCCTCCTTCTTCTTCTCTTCTTATTCCTCGTCGATGGACTTTCGACAAAATTACCCTCCTCGGGTGACACCGCGTCGCGTAATGGCCGGTTCACATCGCATTCCTGCACGCAAGCCCGCCAGGCGACACTTTGGGTAACGATCGGTTTTGCGGGACGATCGCCGAACTGCGTGGCCAAACTACGGACCAAATGGCGATTCCTTGCGAATCAGAACACAAATATTATCTACACCCCCATCTATAATTTAATGTATGTATATATATATATATATATATATATATATATATATATATATATAAAGAAGAAAAAAATCACGAGAGAAGAAAAACGAGAGAAAGATCGAGATAAAAAATAAATATAATGGATCAATTGAATGATTTATAATATCGTCTTCTCACAAGGGTTCTTCTTGCACGATGATTAATTATTTTTATTTTATTGTATAATATATTTCTCTTTTTCATATATCGCCGATAGTATTAATAACAAAGGAAATAAGAGAAATGTCGAAAGGAAGAATCAGAAGATAAGAAAATATTCCTTTTTCCTATCTCACGAATTTCCTTGTAAGAATATATATATACATATTTATTAACGATATAATTAAAATTTAAATAGTAGAAGTGAGAACGTCAGACGATTAACGAGCGCGTTCCTGTACGAACGTTGTGTTCGCCATGTTGAAAATGCTCTTTTAATAAATCGGAATCTTAGCCGGGGTCACGTTCGATTTGTTCCTTAGCGAAAATATTTTTCATCCTGTTCTCGTCGCAGCTGTCGACAACGTCCAAGTCCTCCTCTCACCGTGACTTTCTCTAAACGTTTACGAAGATTACGGTCAATAAAAATAACGTCGCTCGTTATTGTTGTCCGAGACTTGCGGACACGCTATAAACGATAATAATCGTCCTCGTTGTTTGATGTCTGTTGTTATCTATGAAATCTAACGCTTTTCTCTTCTTCTCGATAAATTCTATGAAAATTGCCATAAATGATATGACCATAAATTCATGTCGAGCTTTTAGTTTTGTCCATTTGTAACGATATAAATGCATACATGGAAGAAATTATATATATATAAAAAAAAAAACTTAATATTATTTTTCTACGCTTACAGATATACGCTTATAGATAGAAAATATACGAATTATTTAAGATTACGATACTTATGTACTAAAGCGATCAATTATTGTCGTTCTATTAACCTTCCCATGGATGATTTATTTCTATAGAAAATAGGTGAAACGAGATATAACGCTCGCTGTTATGGGAATATAAAAACGACGAGGTAATTAAAGAAATTACATTATCGTAATTATTGTTAACGAATTTTACGAGAAATTAAATCGTCGCATATGTTGAATAATAAATGCGTCGTAATTCTAAAATCGCTTATGAACGTTATTAATAAGTCGAAAGAGCTTATGATTGTACGTCTTACCTTCTCGGCGGCTTCTTGAATACTGATGTAGGTCGTTTCGTATAAACAAAACTAGTTCTTTGATATTTAGAAAATTCTCGAGTCGTGTTCTTGGAATAAGTTAATGTTTTTGTCTCCTTCACAATGTTGTTATTGTTATTATTACTCTCTTCACATTTAAAGAGAATCATCGATCGATACGGACATTAAATTCATATCAAACATACGTTATCTCTCACTTAACGGATTTCTATCCGTCATTTATAATCCACATTACACCCGTCATTTGCAATTTACATTGTGCCCGCGTTGTTTATTTCATCGACGTTCACGGATAATTAATGAATGACCAGTTGACGACCAGAAAATAAATACAGTCTATCGAGCGCTATTAGACGAATTATCGATTGAAAAACATTTTCACGTATAAAAATAAATGAGCAAGCTTGGATGAGAGAACGTTATACGTTTCCGATTCGTTAAACATCTACGTTTTACGAGGTGCATACGAACGATAATAACTTTTTTCTTTTTATATATATACATATATATATATTTTTTTTTTCATTAAAATACTTATCTAATTTAAACGACTAACGATTGACTATATGAGTAGACTTACATATGTGAAATAGTTGGACTCAAATAAAGAAAAAGAAAAAAAAAAATAGAAAAAAAATTAGGCGTATAGATATATATCATTAACACGCGGATATGAAAAGTTGTGACTATGCAAATTGATGGATGAGTATAATAAAATCGTCTTTCATTCTCTCTCTCTCTCTCTCTCTCTCTCTCTCTCTCTCTCTCTCTCTCTCTCTCTCTCTCTCTCTCTTTTCCATTCATTTCTTTTTTCTTCTTTTTTTATAGTCAAGTGCCACCCTTATGACTCGTCGGACATGGGTGGTCGAGTCGCTGACCGGATTCGAGGAAGCATCTCTATGGACGCTGTCAAGATCGTTACCTATAGCAAAGTCTGCCGAGAAAGCGGTTGTCACAGACCATCACTCGCGTAATCGCGCGACTAGTCGCGAAAATAGAGTCTCTAGACTCGTCGAGACCGAGGAAGGACGGACGCGAGTGGATTCCGCAAGGCAGATGTTTCGCGTCTTACAAGCGACACTCTTGTATTTCTGTCCCACCCAGTATAAACAAAAGAGGAGTGACGATCGGCATCCAGGAATAAAACGTTTCTACCCAAAGCTTGTGTATTGTGCGTATGTGTGTGTGTGTGTGTGTGTGTGTGTGTTGTGTGCACTGGCGTGTATATATCTCTTTCTCTTATTCTCTCTTTCTGTCTCTCTCTCTTTCTCTCGATCAGAGATCGATGCCCCATCGGTTAATGTTTATTCCTCGATCTCTCGAAATACGATCGTAATTAAGATGGGAACATTGTCGTCGAGTAAATGTAAATGGAAGAAGCTTCGCAAGTAACTTTCGCTGCTTGGACTCGGTGTAATTAATTGATAGTTCGAGGGTACGAGCGTGCGCTCGCGTGGAAAGAGATAAGAATACGAATCGGATAAGGTATTCGAAGTAAGGTTAACATGTTACCAGCCAATTGGAGATCTTTTGCACCATTTGCACGCACATTGCTATCATGTATAAATAATTTATTTATCTATCTATTTCATATATATATATATATATATATATTTATTTATTTAATTTTGATACATATCGTGCGTTTGCAATTTTTATAATCTTTAGAATAAATAGAAGATATTTGATATCGAATCTAATTCGTATGATATTTAATCTACACGATCGCACGCATATATATATATATATATATATGTGTGTGTGTGTGTGTGTGTATGTGTTTTTACTTTCTCCTTTCTTTTTTCTGCAAACTATTAAAAGTATTAAGTATATTTCGAATTCGAGTGAACGTTTGTACAAAGTGTTAAATCGTATCGCGCAAAATCGATAAGCATCTAAACGTTCTTCGTTATCGCGATTAATTAGTTCGTGTATACGATAGAAAAAAAACGAGAGAGAAAGAGAGAAAGAGAGTGAGAGAGAAAGAGAGAAAGAACATGATAACGAAAGCTCACAATGTAAGAGTACAATTTCCAGTTTACAAGGATCTGTGGGAATATATCGAAGTATCGGTCTTTCCTCTAGATAAACGAGGCACGCTCATCGTTTAAACGTTCGCGGATGGAATTTTAATCGGTGGTACGCCTTTCCACGGTAATCATGCGCCAGCCTATAGGGAGCTTTTATAACTCTGAAAATACGTAAAGTAATGCTCCGTACGAGATTACAAAGACTCGCGGCATCGGCGCGAAACCAAACTGGTTTTGCATGGCGACGTTCTACGACAGGATCGTCGTCTCGGAGACGAGGATTTTCGAGTTGATAAAAATTGAAATAAATAATTAATACCAACGTGGTATTAGTTAGTCCCGAGAGTGAATTATCTTCTTGCGTTAATCGCAGGAATAATGAATTGCTTTAAATTCGAATGAGCATTACGAAGACGAATAAAATGTTGAGTTCTGCGAGAGTCGAGTACTGCGATATAAAAAAAAAAAAAAAAATCAATGTTCATTAAAAGAAGAGTAGTAAATTCTTAGGTGGAAATAACGATAAACATCATGAAAATTTCGTGCTATTTATTCGCATATAAATTCATTGGGTTTATCTATCATTGCAATTAACGAGGACAGCTAACATAGCGTAAGATCGAGCGATTAAAGGAGCGTCCGTTTTTGCGATATATTCAGAAAACTCAACTGAACTCTCTTTCGTCTTTTACTCCGGTTGCGCGTCCGGATGCAGATGGAGCCGGTTACGCGCGGCTGTAATTAACAAGGCTGCCTTTGTGGTGTTTTGTCGCCGTCCGCGACACGCCGTGACGAGGGAGGAATTCCTCGCGTCCATCCTCGGCTACTCTCTTCCTGTCCTGGCCCCTCGACCTCTTCACCCCCAGCCCCCAACCTTCTCTATACGCCAAGAGAGAGACTATAAAACGTTCTTTGTGTGAAACGTGCGAGTTGGAGACTCGCGAGCTTGCCAGACAAGAGACAAATGTAAACATTTCCATGGACTCGCCGTAGAAGAGTCCTCGAGAGATCTCGCGCTCTAAGGATTACGTGTATACATGGCCCAACGTTCTCTCTCTCTCTCTCTCTCTTTCTTTCTCTTTTTCTCTCTTTTCTCTCTCTCTCTCTCTCTTTCTATCTCCTTATATCTATCTACCTATATCTTTTTCTGTCCGTGTATATACATACATCGAGCATCGACCACCGAGAGGCGATCGAGACGGTCGAGCTCCTTCGAAAGATACGCTCGTTCTAGAGTGCCACCGGGACTGCTACCTCTTCCTCTTATTTCCTCTTTCTTTTTCTTTTTTTCTTTTTTTTTCTTTTTATTCTTCTTCTTCTTCTTCTTCCTCTTCTTGCTCTTTTTCTTCTTCTTTTCTTCATCTTCTTCTTCGTTATTAAGCGGAGAAAGAACGAGACTTGGCACTCGGATATATCCACTTCCGAAAATCCACCGATTTATAGTGGAACTCTTTTGTTGTTGAAATTAATAGAGACGTATGAAGGAAATAAATTTTTTGATAATAGAGTAACTGTTTCTTTAACGTTAAGCTCGATATATTTTTGATTTGATACAGTGAGTTTCATTTTTATCTTAATAGAAAAGAGAATGTAATGTTGTCTTATTATTCTCGACGATAAAAGTTCTGTTATATCGTCCGATGTGATTCTATCATTTCTCAATGTTTCGAATCTGCTTTCGAAAAAACATACTTGAAAAATTCGAATTGACGATGGACGTAGTCAAGATGTTTCGTCTTTCGGTCATTTCAAAGACCGAAGACGACCAAACACTAAGCGTTGATTTTGATTTCGATTTCGAAAGCAACGTTGGCCTGCTCTCGCTTCCCGAATCAGCCGAGAGATTTGTTTTTTCGAGGGCCGTTAGCTTCCACCGTGAGGTTCCGTGAGTTTACATATGAATAACACGGAAATAGAAGTCGAGGATCCCCGTGCGAAGTGCTCGCTCCGATGGGACGATAAAGTAAACGCAAATACGATCACTAAGCGAACGTAAGCGAACGGTACGAAGTGGGCCGACGCGAATTGATTTTCGAAAATGATTTTCCTTCGAAAATCAGCGACACTCATATAAAAGCGTATAATTTTTTTTTCTTATTTCAAAACTATAAGAACGTACTGAAAAAAAAGGAAAAGAGAACACAAGCAAAAAATAGAATTTAAGAAATAAAAAAGGAAGAATAACAAAAAAAAAAAAGAAAGAAAGAAAGAAAGAAAGAAAAATGACGTTGAAGATTCGACAGATAAGATCATCATGATCGGCCTCTCCTATAAATTCTCGCGTATCGACATTAAAATATAAACTCGCAAGGAGAGATTTTTGATCGCGTGAAGATATGCCATAAATTGCGAACCGCTTTCTTTTGGTGCACGCGACAGATTTTTTATGAGAAAAAGGAAGATATATGTGCACACATACATACATACATATATATATATATATATATATATATATATATAAAGAGAAAGAGAGAGAGAGAGAGAGAGAGAGAGAGAGAGAGAGAAAATATAGGTGATAAAGAGAAAAGAAGAGAAGAGAAGAAGAGAAAGAAGGAATCGCGTTCGAAGCGTGCGCCGTCTCACGATAAAGACCTTGTTCCCCGTGCGGTAATTATTAGGGGCACGAAGCCAATGGCGGCCACCCGTGGCGTCCGACACGAATTCCAAAAGCTGATCCGCATACGTCTCTGGGAAATGGGAGGTACCGAGAGCGAAAAGTATCCTCCCGAGTCGAAACAGGACGAGAGCCGGTGCCGGCGTTCTTTGGTGCACCGCAGAGACAATACGCCACCCGTCGAGACGAGCCGTATAAATTGTTTTCCGAGGCGCGGGGGATGAAAGCTGCACGAACTCCGTGGAGCCTTATTAATCTATGCTTCTCGATATCTTCTCGACTCATACTCACGATCCGTTTCTTAACCTATACCAATATCGCACGTGAATTCGGATTATTATGTAAAATGATATTATTCTAACGTTAAAACCGTAAGAATCAAACTAACAAATGTCAGTTGATTTAATACATATATATATATATATATATATATGTATATATACCTATATATATATAATTTTTGTTTTATATCATTAATCCACGTTGTATGAAAGTATAAAATTGACGAACAAAAGAACAATTGATTTAATGTTTTGAAAAAGACATCTTTCATCGTTAAATAATTCTCATAAAATTTCCTCAAAACCACATTAATTGAAAAGAATCAAATTATTATAAAGCGCAAATGATAACGCGAGAGAATTCTAACCAGTCTTTGAATATACGGCGACCTTTCAGTAAAAGGGTAGTAATTTACAATTCCACCTTTCATGGCTTTTATTCGAGCGTTACCGTTTGTCGGACGTCCGCGAAGTCGAAGCCACTGGTTTTGTACTCCCCATTGGTGGTAGATGTAGGGGACGGCGACGATTAAAAGACAATGGGTTCTCGCCGCCGTTCTTTTTGCCCTCCTTCGCACTCTCCCTCTCTCTTTCTCTCTGTCTTTTTCACTCTATGACTCGTTGCTGTAGCCTCAAGCAAAAAGATGGAGAGAGAGAAAAAGAGAGAGAGAGAGAGAGAGAGAGAGAGAGAGAAAGAGAGAGAGAGAGAGAGAGAAAGAGAGAGAGAGTGAGATATATATATATAGAAAGAGAAAAGCAAGCTGCAGGAAAGGTCCACGAAAGTACACATACAATCTCTCTTTTTCTCTCCTTCTCTTTCTCTCGGTTTTGTCCCCCATGTACAATGGGTACTGCTCGTTTCTCCGGCACTCAAATGTTTTAACAGTGTTTCCAAACACTCCCACGCGTACGACCCCCCTCGAGCTTTCGCTTAACGTTCGATATTTACTCAGCAAGAGAAAGAAAGACCTTTTGTGTGTTGCATTATGCGTTTTCCTGCGTTACCGTGGTCAGGAAGCTCAAATCTTGTCTTTTCCGTTATCGCTTGGTACCGTCATGAAATATTTCCTCTTTTTATATATACATATATATATATATATATATATATATATATATGTATGTATGTATGTATGTATATGTATATAAATCCATTAAATTAGATCGAAAAATTAAATGGAACAAATTTACGAACACACGAATAAGATATTAATTTATACGAATAATATCACGCATAGTTAATACATTTTTGTAATTTGACCGAAAGTCTTTTATTTCTACAAATCAAAGGATAATTCGTATTAAACGAAATGTCTAGGTAGTATTATTACTTTTGAAATATTAAAGAGAGAAAGAGTAAAAGAAAGAGAAAAAAAGAAAAAGAGAGAAAAAGAAAGAGAGAGAAAGAGAGTAGCGAAAGGGTTGAGAAGTCAAGCTTTGCCACGCTTCGCTACGTCCCGCCACTACGTTTGGCCTCGGAGGCACGAGCGAGCTATGGTAATGCGCGAGAGACACGGCTTCGTGGTCCAAGAGGAACAACACCGAGGATCCTGGGATAAGCGTTCCCGGAGATGGCGCCTCCGGCTTGCTACGAGTACGGTCCAAGTCAAAAAGGACTCTTTTACCAGCGTTTACAACCTGCTCGAACTACTCTCTTCCTTTAGCTTAGCTTAGCACGACCTTCGACCAGCAATATTATCTTTTCATCTACGACTATGACTCTGCGGAACGCAAATAAGTTAATTGCTACGCGTCGTTGTCGTTGATATTTCGAGAGGACCGACCTACGTTTCATTTTTCGACGTTTTATCTTTCTAAATCTAGTCTTCTACCCTTGTAGATGTCGTAACTGTATTTGAATTATACGACGGCAATCTTATTCCGTTAGTGTATAATCACACGATATTAAATCTTGTGCTTATTCAAAGAAGAAAAAAAAAGGGAGAAGAAGGAAGGGGAAGAGAAAAGAAGGAACTAGAGAATGATCTTACAAAATGTTGATAACCTGTTACTGAACTTGTTCCCTGGATATCACATTCGTTCGTACTTCTATTTCTCTTTTCTTATTTCTTTTTCATATATACCAACGAAACTCGAGGAGAAAAAGGGTAGAATTGAAATTATAATAATTCATAGCTATGGCTAATTCGAAAACACGTCGGGATAATGATAGTAGCAGGGATAAAACGCAGAAAATACGTTAGACGATCAAAGTGGTGATGTGTTGGATGATTAGCCAGAGCTCGGGCACTCTTGTGGGTGGCTGTACGTCGAGAAGAAGGTGGACAAGTTGAGTCCTGGGTCTCTGAAAGCGTGGGCGGGGCGGAGCACGCATAGCTCCCGGCCTCTTCTCTTCTCTTCTCTTCTCCTCACCGGCATGCCACCACGGCACCACCTTCGAGCTCGCCATTCTCTCTCTCTCTTTCTTTCTCTTTCTCTTTCTCTTTCTTCTTTTATTTCTATCTTCTTTTCGTATCCAACGTTCTACTCCCGTTTTTCTCTCTTTCTTCTTGTCTTCGTCCATTCCCTAAGATCGAGAGGGATGACGTCGAGACTTTAATGCTTCCGAGGCATACACACACACATACATATATACATAAACACATATACATAAACACATACATATATACATATGTATGCAAGGTAGAGACACGAAGATGATCACTTTGGAGTAAGTGCGTAGGTGCGAGCCACGCTTTCGCGCGTGTTTCTGCGCGGGAGTCGTGCGAGGATGTAAGGAAGATTGCACGTTGAGCCCACCCGTCGGCCAGCCGCAGGTTCTTTCTTTCTCTCTTTCTCTTTCTCTTTCTCTCTCTCTCTTTCTCGATCTTTCTCCTGGTAAAGACGATCGTCTCGAATGACGAGAGGAAAAGCCCGAAGGATCTTAGAAACATATGAAGCGTGTCTCGCTCGTCCTTCCGCGACTACTCACAAGCGAGATACATAGTGCCAGCAGCCAGTACTGATTCCAAGTCGAGCGGCCAATTAACTCTATTCTGTCAACGGCAGTACAAACTTACCGAGATCGATCACGAGTTTTAAACAGTACCGTTGGGAAAGAGTTATTTGGTAATTGGGTGCCCCTTTGAATAATATATTTTATAAAGTATTCCATTTAATAATTAATTTCGCAAGATTATACGTACATATCTACGTTCAGATATAATAACATTTCGTTGCTATACTTATCAATATAGATCTTAGATCAATCTCTTATAATATTACTTTTTTATATTTACATTATATTATTATTATGACTCGCGATCTTGATTGTTTCTATAACTTTGTATTTGTTATATACGTACACCATCTAACTGTCCAGCGCATAACAAATAAGAGATTTTTCTTATTATCACGATCGAGTAAATCGTGGAAACGAGTCGAAATACTGGGCACGATGAGAATGGAAAACAGCTGATCGCTCGATCGTGGCTACCTCGCGTGCCGGCTCGCGTTCTTTGCAATTTCACCGCTGCACCGCACCGCACCGCACCGCACTACACCGCACCGCACTGCATCGCATCGCATCGCACCGCACCTCGCTGCGCCATGCCGCTTTATAGCGATTACGCAATTAACATTCGCTTTAATTACCTTCTCCCTGCTTAACAGCTAGGCAACGGGCCTCCGCCTTGCTCCGGTCAGCAGCGGGCTCCTTAGCCGAGAGCTCCTGCCACCTTCTCGTGTTGCTCCTCGTTAGAGGGGAGCAACACCTGGCCAGTTTCGAAGGCATTTATTTATACCATGGCCGCGATATATAATTGCCGTGGAATATCGCAAGCGTGACCACCGATTTTCCGCGTTCTCCGACTTCCACGTTGATTTCCTTATTTTCTTTCTTTTTTCTCTTGTTTTTATATATCTGTTTTCGTTTATTTCTTTTTGTTCCTTTTATTTTTACTCATTTATTTCTTTTCTTCTTTTTCTTTGGTCCAAGAGATCCAAGATGTCGTAAAATTTCATTAATATCTTCACGAGGCGATTATCTGCATTTTTTTTTTTTATAGTCTTTCTTATTAGCATTACATATATGCTATTATTGTCATTATCGTCACGGAATGTCTCAACCCTTTTGAATTTATGACTATAACAAATTTTCGAACAAGTCACATATCATTTTATAATTGACGCTTTTTCGATGTTCGCGTGTATACTTGTTTGTAGTTTTATTTTTTTATTGTTACGTCGGTAATGGTTACCTGTAATGAATGATGTTATTTATACCGTTTCTTGTTTCCCGAGTTATTTTCTAGAATCGTATATTTCGTGATTTTTCTTGCTCTTCTTTCACGGCATTTGTATGTATCGGATAGCCTTTTTTGTCTTTTTTATCTGTTGATACGATCCTCGGTCTATTATTTCTAACTATTTTGTCATCGCATTGTACAAGAGATTTCTAATTTTATTAGGTTTCACAAACTTATCTATCTCGTTTGTTTCTTGAAGGCAGCCATCATACTTTCCATGAAAGTTTGCCCGACTACGTTGCTAGACCAACTGAAATTTGCTATTTCGATAGTTGTCGAGGTTTACGTCAGCGAGATTTCAGCAGAAATTTTATACTTTCCTAAGAAAAATATCCAGCTTGAAACGATTAACCAATCTCTTAATTAATTAGAGAATATTGGTATAGAAAATGTGCGAGGAAATTTTTGACTTCTGAGCAAACCAGAAATTCAAATAGAAAATTCAATTTGAAATTCAACTTTTTCTTTAACTTCACTTTCTTCTTTAACTTTCGCACGCGCACGCACACACCTACATTCGTACGCATATTGTTATAATAATAATAAATGAATGAATGAATGAATAAATAAATAACTAATAAAAATAATAATAATAATATTGGACCTGGTCAATTCGAACGATCTATACCTTTCGAGACTTCGTGGATCTCTCGAAGCTGATAACCTTCCCCGGGCACGGGTTCGCTTCCGAGTAAAGTATTCACGAATCTCAGGATTCCACGAGAAAGGAATCATTTTATCTCGATCGAGATAACGTAAGTATCGACGAGGTTAGCTCGTGAAGAGGCCGTTTGCCGCGACGAAATCGCAAATCTACCGCGAAAGAGAGAAAGATGAAAACGGTTTCGCATTATTATTCGATGCCTATATTAGAAGCGATAGAGACGATACGAAAGGGATGCCGGGCGATGCCGGTGCGACCTTTAGATCGCTGGGATCGACTTAATAAAGAGAGGCCGGCTTCGGGCACGTAACTCCTTAACTTGGGTAATCCGTGTACACGGACGGAATTGCGCCAGGCCGAGACGGCCAAGACGACCCGGCCTCCTGCTCGATATTTGCGGTTGACCGATATAGGCCGGCCGCCTTTGCCGTACGAAATAATAATCGTGAAAATCACGAGCTCACGATCCGGCAAACTGGACGAATAAGTTCCAAGAGAAAAGGATAGATTGAGAAAAAGAGAAAGAGATGGAGAGATAGAAAGAAAGAGTGGGCGAATGTTTGGATCTTAAGTTAGTTCGACTAAAATCAGAAAGTGAGTCCACCTTCACTAACACCACCACCTTCCCTTTTCGATCCACCCCCACAACGGGCCAGAGGCTTTGCCTTTAGGGATCTCTGACGTAATCGAAGAACCCCGAGCAGCAGATCACAGATTAAACAACACTCGAGTCCTTCTCCTCGATAATTACCCAGGCCAGGGTAATTGCTGCAATCCGGGAACGGCACGCAGTTACCGCGATAATTCACCCAACGGTGATTTCGAGTCAGATTGCCCGGGCAGAAGTTACGTTATATGCGCGAGTAAGCGGCCGAATGAACGAACGAACGAACGAACGAACGAACGAACGAACGAACGAACGAACGAGCGAGCGAGCGAGCGAGCGAGTGAGCAAGTCGGCTCGAGTCGAATCGACTCGTTTGCCATCGCTAAAGTTGGAATTGGTTGAAGCAGAAATTGAGAGACCCCTTGTGCCGTTCTCACACCCCCTCCCGAACACGCCCGAAATGCAATCGTCGAGAAATCGGTGTGGATTACGCGTTCGCACCTGCGTGCGAGTCTTTGCTGATTCGAGAATGGTACATGATCAAATTGTCGCAAAAAAAAGAAACAAAACTACTGTACAAGTATCTTCCTATCCGAACATTGTTAATTCGTTTATAGAATAATTCGTTTATAGAATAGAAGACATTTTTCTAATCTTAAATCGAATGTATCACAAGCTGGATGAAAATAGATCCGTGATCTTGTAAAAGCTTAATAACACGTAACAACGATTGTTTTAATCTAATCTGACAAATACAAGGATTTAACATGAAGATCCAACACGTTAATTGCATGATTTTTATTCCAGTGAAATTATAACTTCGGTAATATATAATTACATACTGTACCTACTCATTGTTACACATGTCTTTATTTCTTTTTCTTTCTGCCTCTCTCTCTCTCTCTCTCTCTCTCTCTCTCTCTCTCTCTCTCTCTCTCTCTTGATCTTTCTTGATTTGTAACGTCACGCGACAGAAAGACCGATAAGAATCTCAACCGTGATCTAATTAGTATTCGCGAAGTATATTATTCGAGGCGTCGTTCGATATCGTTTTCTTCTAACGCGCGAGAGAACGGGGCTGGGCGTTTAGGGTCCATCATTAAAATGGTAATTACGAATGTATTTAATCATACTCATTCCCAACGGTTATTACGCATCATTTAGTCCGTTACTCAATGTCTTAGTTACCGTTTCATCGCAATACGAGAAAGGTGCCGTTCGCGTGCAAATCGACGCGATGCACCGTAGCTAAACGATCCCGTATTACGCTTGCAAAGTTAAACGATGGGATTGCAGGCAAGTCGACGTATGTATATCTCTACAAACAGACACATATATATATATAGATATAGATATAGATATATGTACGTAATCGTAGATCGTTTGATTGTGACGCACCGACGACGAAGGAAATTTCATTTCTAATCTGACCTAAGATCGTCACCTCGAAAGAAAAACCTATGAAGATTTTCATACTTCCTATTATAAACAAATATGAAGAGAAAAAATTGAAAGCAAAAAAAAGAAGAAAGAAAAAAGAGAAAACTAGTAGGCGAACAGATGCACGCAAAGAAGCGTGTTCGGATGGTCTCTCGATCGAAATGGAGAGGCTCGCGTGCGTCGATTATTATTCGTAGACGTGTAAACTACGTAGTCGAACTTCCAAGCGTTCATGATACGCGTGTAATGATTCCGGGTCACCTCAAGATACACCAACATCGACACGTATAAGAAATTATGGACTTTTTAAATCTTATATTACCGCTAGAGATTTCTAGCAATTTTCTCGAATAATCTTGTATGCGTGTATATACAGATACACACATCAAATACACACACACACACACAAACACATATATATAAAACTTAAAGTTGCCGAGTCTTAGGTGAGGAGTCGAATAGTAGGAGAGTGTCGAGAGAATAAGAGAAGGAGAGATGGAAAGAAAGGAGGAAGGAAAGGAAAGGACGAATGAAAAAAAAAAAAAAGAAAAGGAACGGTGAAAGCGGATAAACATCCCACATCGAGCGTAGACGGCTTGGACGAGTCGAGAAATATGACAGATATGTTGTTCGGTTTTAATTATAGGGCTCTTCTTGAGTGGTATATCTCACGCGAGCTTCTCTCTCTCTCTCTCTCTCTCTCTCTCTCTCTCTCTTTCTCTTCCTCTCTTGTCCGCTTATTCACTCTTTACCTCTCAGCTTCGTCTTCCACGAGCGACCGCGAAACCTTTTGAAAAATAAGAGATCGCACTCGGCATGGTAAAGCACCGATCGATCTTTTCGCTAATATATTCGGTCTCTCAAGGATACAACCCTTCGAAGACAATATTTTCAGGTTTGGCTTGGTCATCAGTTTGTAATTAAAAGTTCCCTCGATGGGACCGCGAGACCCGGGCCCCGTGTCATTATTTTGAACCGCGCGGCGCCAGGACCCAGTATCTCATCCTTCCCCTAAAATACAACGTCGAGTCGAGGGAGCTCCGATACACCGGGTGTCGAAGAATTTACTCGTGTTCTCACGAAAACGATCCTAAATCAACCTACGTGTGTGTATGTATGTGTGTGTTTGTGCGCGCCTGTGTGCATCTCTCTCTTTTTCTTCTTTTTTCTTTCTCTCTCTCTCTCTCTCTCTCACACCGTTCCCTTTTCCCCTTCATTCTCTTCTTAGCTTGGGATAACTTTCGTCGTGCTTACGAGAAACCGTATCACGATCGATTATTAAACGATTTGTTGATATTACAAACGAATTTCATTAGCGAAAGTCTATGTGTTCTCATTTGTTAGTAGTTAACAATAATACAAGAACGTCTTTCGCTCAGTTATTTTCTTTCAAGTTTATAAAAACGATAAGCGTTAGATTCGAGTAAGATTTTGGTCGAGCGTTCTAAGGATGCTGTCACCCGGTATAAAAATCACGTAGGTGCGTGTCTAGAGGCCCTCTTTAAAAGCGTATACAGAGATGGGCGGAATGCCGACCGTGCTTTATTTACGGCCACTGGGACAGTTTTTAATTTGTTCTCCCTCGGGGAAGGAGGTCTGTGGGTGGAACAGAAAGAAAAAGAGAGAAAGAGAAAAAAGGAGAGAGAAAGAGAGAGAGAGGGAGAGAGAAAGACAGATAGGAAGACGAGCTCTCGGTCTTTAAAAGGAGTTTTAGACCTGCTTTAGTCGTTAGAAACCGAAGAGGCGTTTCTACGCTCTTTCGGTTGAAACGTGCTTCGAGGTGAGACGAAGGGTGGTTTGAGAGGAGAGGGTGATAAAGCGGCGAGAGGAGAGGGAGACGACAGCCGACGCTAATAAATCCTTAATTATAATTGCGCGGGCGCGTGACGGGAATAACTCTCCGCTTTAATTATCGGTTCGACGGTCCAGTATTCGACTAATCGACGAGGCGAAACGATCGTGCTTCGGTCTTTTCGAATTTCTGATAGCGTGCAAATGTCCGGGGTCATGTGTCATTCCTGAACTCTCTCATCTTTATGTTTGTTTAATTTGCCAATAAAAACTACGAGAAATGTTCGTACATTTTAATCTGTCGAGTTGTTTGTTTGCTTGCTAGTCGATATAACGCTTGTTTCGATCGTAATAATTAACGTTTCGTGCACTCTAAGTGACTTTTGCCAGTGACATTACAAAAAAAAAAGTTTTCTTTATCCGTTTTTGAGATAGTAACGGGAGAGAAATGTGAGATAAACTCTAACTTTCTTCTTCGTCTCTTTTTACCTTTCTTTTTCATCGAACGAGAAATTGTCTTTCCATAAACGTGGCTCAGTTAATTGCCCAGAGAGAATTATTTCTTGCCTAGGGTATCATGAGAAATCATGAGCTGGACGCGATTTCGAATATCGCACGCGAATTGTTTTCCAATCACGTAGATTCTCGTGACTTATTCTCTTTATCTATCTATCTATCTATCTCTTTCATCGTTCAGATAATTGACCGTGGTACCATTCTTCGGTTCTCCGATGAAGCTGGCTATTTTTTATCATTACCAGGAATTCGGATCTGTCAAAATGTCCTGGGCATGGTTGCGTTAATTACGGTCTCTGGACTCGGCCTGGTCCGAAATAATTATAATAATCAGAGGACACGCCCCTTCTCAGTCTCTCTCTCTCTCTCTCTCTCTCTCTCTCTTTTTCTCTCGCTCGACTCGAGATGGATGGCTGGACAGATTTTTCGGTATCGTACCGGTTAAAGTCACGAGCAAGCCACGGCGCGGCGAACTCGAGCGACAGGGACGAGTAGGCTCGGACAGAAACGCATTATCGTTTCTCCTCCTCTTCCTCCTTCTTCTTCTTCTTCTTATTCTTCTTCTTATTCTTATTCTTCTCTTTCAATGTCCGACAGCTCGCGCGAGCACACGTTCTCGTGTCAAGTAGGTTGATCGCACAAAAACTGCTATACCTAATTACGACTTAGGTATTTCAAAGACAATCAAGATCGTCTTATATAGATTCAAGTGAATCCTCGATTTTTTTCTACCGTTCTTTTTTCTCTTTCTTTCTTTTTTTATTATCACTCGATCAGCATAGACATTCGTTTTCCATCCGATTCTTTTTCCCTTTCTCTCTTCCTCCTACTCTTCCTTCGAAAGGAACGAGCTCGAAAAAGATCGGCAGCGACGTCCCAAACCAACTGACCTTTTCTGTCTTCGCTGATTTACGACTGGCCCGCAACAAGTAGAAATCGAATCGGGGCGACTTCGACGCCGGGGCCAACTTTAATTACACTCTACGAGCTGGAGTCTGCAGGCGGCCCGAACTTCGCCACGCTTCGAGACGGAACCTTCGATCTCTTTCGCGTTTCGCGATCGTTCGATCGGATCTTATCACTTTCCATTACTATTTCCAATTATTTCTTTAGGAACGTGAGCACGAACAAATTATTATATTTATTAATTTATTTATTTTTTTCTCTTGATATCATACTCCTTCCTTCGCTACAATTGAATTTTTCAATCGCCATGATCACTTCGTAGTAGTATCAAGCTTTCAATTGAAAGATCGACTTGAAAATATACCTTTTCGATTCTAATCCTTCGTCTCTGTATTTTTGGTAAAAAAAAAAAAAAAATGATCGTAAAACAGCAAGTTTATCGGTATCGTTCCCTAAGCGTGGCCCGAAACAAGTATCTTAATGAAAACCACTGGTCCACCACTGTCATTAAGCTGCTCGTCGTCCCACTCTTCGTCGAGGAGCACCACGCTCTTTGTTTCATTGGCTGGGCGTAGCGAGTCCGTTCTCGATGGTAAGAGAAAGGGGGTTAGGGGGAGGAGGACCTGCGGGGGTCCGAAACCGTCTGTCATCCCCGAACGACTAATGGTCGCTTCACGCTGCTTCATTATATTTTCTAAATGTAAATTCGTACACGGAGAACAGAGTTCCTCGGCATAGCGCCCGAAGGGCCGGGGGGGTCCTTATAAAACTCCAACTCTTCCACGCATTACGAGAGACTTAAGAAAAAAAGATGAGGAAGGGCGTATGGCGTTTGGTGGGGTAACCGTTCAACCCGCGGGCTAGAGTCGCGCATCCTTGATTGCAGGCGACAGTTTATGGTCCTGTCTCTCGTCCTACGGACCAATTAGCCCCCTAGCTTCCAAGAAGGGTTAGGCATTCTTTACCTTCCTTTTCCTCATCTTCTTAGTCTTCGTTGTAATCTCGTCGTCGTTGTCGTTACGTTCCTTTTTTTATCATTTTATAGCCGTTCTTCTCGGATCTATCCGGTTTTTCCTTTTTCTTTCTCTTTTTTTTTCCTTTTCCTTTTTTTTGTTTTTTCATCGTTTTCCTTTCCCTTCCGACACGATTTTTCACGATTACTTTTTTAACCTTTCAACGCGTATTGATGTATTCCTCGACGAACCCGGTTTTCATACCGGTATCTTATTTTTTCTCTTTGTACCACTATCATTCTTCTTCCTCTCTCTCTCTCTCTCTCTCTCTCTCTCTCTCTCTCTCTCTGCTTTTGCGTTTTATATATTTTTTTTAAGTCTCTTTCATTTATTTCCGTTCGTCATAAGCAAATTAATAATTATTCAATTGCATTGGGTCATCTTGATCTTAAGACGGTCTCGCGTCATTATAAGGTGCTCAATCATTCGCACGTTCGATTCACCTACATCATCTTCCCTTCGTCTCTCTATCATTCTCCCTCTCTCTTTCTCTCTTCCGGAAGACACGCAATGGGATAGAGAACTAAACCATCGATCTATCTGTCAAACCGTCTATCTATCTATCTATCTGTCTACTTAACGGAGGAAAAACACCGCTGTACTCGCGTCTCTTTGTCCCGTAGAGAAATTAATATGGCGAGGGAACGTTCGGCCACGGCGTGATTATTAATTTTAAAGTATGAATTCTTTTTCTTGGGACGTAGGATCGACTCGAACGTTATTGGTGCTGTTGCACATCAACGTTCCTGTTTCGAGCAGTGGGAGGAAAGAGTCGCGAGTCTTGCGGTAAACGAAGAATGCGATGAGATAAAGAGCGAGAGAGCGAGAGAGAGAGAAAGAGAAAGAGAGAGAGAGAGAGAGAGAGAGAGAGCGAAAGAAAGAAAGAAAGAAAGAAAGAGAAAGAGAAAGAGAGAGATGAAAAAAGATCGCCTGGAGCGTCGAGGGCGACGCGTCGCGGCTATTATCGGGCCCCGCTCTTTTTGCTGGGCCCAACCGATCGGTGGGCCATTGTCTCGAGAAGATTGCAACACGTTCGGGGCTGCTTATAATATAGGGACTCACGGTCCCTCTATCTTTGTCCCTTTTCCTTTCTCCCACCTCCTTCTCCACCTCCTCCTTCTTCTTCTTCTTCTTCCTCCTTCTCTTCTCCTTCTTCCTCTTCGTCTTTTTCTTCTTCTTCTTCTTCTTCTTCTGCTTCTTCTTCTTCTTCTCCTTCTTCTTCTTCTTCTTCTCTTCTCCAGCTCCTTTAGAAGCCTCACCAGTAACAGCAACAGCAGCACCAGCAGCAGCAACGGCAGCTCAGGCAACTCGATTGTGCCACAGAGACACGTATACGAGAGGGCGGGCCTTTCTTTCCCTCTCTCCACCCCAATGAACAGGGATCACGGCTCTTGGTTAATGGGATCGCGTTGGATCGTCGCGAGTTATCCTTCGTCTTCTTTTTCTTTCCTTTTTACATTTCTGACTCTTAACCATTTGTTCGTTCTAACTGGATTTCTTTTCATTGTCTTCTTTTTTCATTTCTTTTCTTTTTCTTTTCTCTTTTTTTTTTTCTTTTTTTTATCATTTACGTGTCGTCGACAATAAAACTTCTGATCGATCACGATTCATTATTAAAATTCTTTCGTTTAACTATAAAAAATATATACTCTTTACTATTTGTAATATTCATAAATTTGTTTCTTTCGAATAGACTTCAGCTTTTAGAAGCTCTTAAAGAAAACTAAGAGAACTCGCTCGCTTCAAATTTATTTGAGAACGTAGATCGGAGACACACAGGAAAATGGGCGGATCCCAACCCCACCGTCGTCTCTTTCGCTCTTCCCGAGGTAAAGAATATAAGGGTACCCGGTTAATGGGATCGCCGTTGAATCGTCTCGACTCCCCTTCTTTCATTCTTTCTTTCTTTCTTTCTTTCTTTCTTTCTTTCTTTCTTTCTTTCATCGTCAACCTGTTCCTTTTTTTCCTCCCTATCTTCTTTCTCGCGGGAGGTACGCTCCTCGGTGGGCTCAGACTCGACGACAGGGTTCAATGAAGGTTCTTTAAAAAACTTGAACGATTTCAGTCTGTTTGTCGAACGTTACCGATCGTTTTCATCGACTTTCTCTACGTGAAATTTAACTCATTTTGATGATCTCAATAAATTTCACTCAGCATAGAAATGTTCCGTCCATATATATATATATATATATATATATATACAAAAAAATATGTAAAAATAATTAATAATAATATATAAATAATTGGTCCATTCTCGCGTTTCCATTCATCATTAATGATGGAACGTTTATTCGATAGACATAAGATGATAAAAATAAAATACATTACGAGCTAACACGTTCTTTTGGTTGGAGAGAGCACGTGTGACAAAGTACACGTCGGAGTACACGTATCCACCTGGTGTGAAGAAACTTACCAAGGGTAGTTTATCAGTCGTTTGTATGTACATAGGTACGCATGTATATAGGGTATGTATATACGTAGGGAACGAAGTGGAGGCCCTCTTCTCCTCCTCATCGCTAAGAGGACAAACCAGCGATTGCCCAAGTTATTATTGGTTATTGATCGGTTATTTATTCAAATGAATGCAGATTACCATGGCGGGTTTTCAATGCACGGCCAGTTAGCGGGCGCAATGAATAAATTGCTACCGGGCGCGCGCCGCTACTTAGCGTCGCTCTCTTTCGAGATCCGCTTTCTCTGCGAAGCTTCTCTTGGCTCGTAGGGCCTGCCCTACCCCTGTCTCTGAATCCTCTGGGCCTCCGTGGACGAGAGCATTGCGATGAGTATCGAACGAAGAAATTATACGAGGAGAGTAGGGTACCTAATGTTAAAAGAAAGAAAAAAAAAAAAAAAGAAAAAGAGAAGGAAAATAAAAGAAAAGGAAAAGCAAATACAAAACTGCAGTTATTCAATCGACTTTTAACGGATCAAATTCCAATTTGCGGATCCAATTGAAATAAGACCTCATGAAAATGATGTAAATCCATAGAAATCTAAATCAATCCCTAAGATAATTTATCTCGTTACTTCGATCGCATTATTATACGATTTAAGATAAACGGAGTGGACGGAGGTGCTTAAGAAATCGAACGAAAAACAAAGTAAAACGAAACGAAGAATTTCATAACAAATTTTCTTTAGGAGAGAGAAACAGAGTGAGAAAGAGAGAGAGAGAGAGAGAGAGAGAGAGAGAGAGAAAAAGAAAGAGAGAAGTGCGAACATTTCGTACCCTATCGCCTCCATTTCTCATTCACAGTCTTCACAGTCTCCGAGATGATTCTAGCTCTTCCTCCATCTCCCTACCGCATGTATTCCCCCTAAGCATACGTGCGCACATCGCGCGTTACACACACACACACACACACACACACAAATATACAGGTTGAAAACGCGCGTATCGTGTCCGGAGAACGCCGCCGATGCGCATCCCACGCGCATGAATTAAAGGCCGCGCGCACACGGCTGGTTAGTCTTGATTTATCCTCGAGCATCGCTCTTCTTTCTTCTTTTGTTTCGTCGCTCTCGAGACGCCATCGCCGACCTCCTACTTCTCGATCTCGGCCCTTTCCCTCCGACCATCGTTGCTAAGATCATCGAGGCACCCCTGACTCCCACCTTCCTCTCCCCCAACTAACCCGTCTCCCACCAACCCCCTCTTTTGTAATAATCCCGCGAGAGAAACGGCCCTACTCTAACAAATGTGCTGTTTTCAGTGGCCTCCGCTCTCGGTTCATCTCGGTCAGCCGGTCAGCATCGCGAGACGTCCACGCTAGAGCCATGGCCATTAGTTTTCAGCCAGCTTGGAAACGTGATGGAAAGGACGGACGCTTATAAACGCGCCCTAACAAACATTGTTGTGACTTTCACGGGGTGAAACCTCGTATTTGTCATCTTAGATGCATCGTCTCGTCTCTCTCTTTCTATCTATCTATCTATGTATCTCTTTATTTCTATCTCTATCATTCTCTATCATTCTCTCTCTCTCTCTCTCTCTCTCTCTCTCTCTCTCTCTTTCTTATATTTTCATTATTTTTGATATACATAAACAATCGTAAAAATTAGTACATCATTGCGAGTTTATTGGATTACTTTCACGTACGATCTCCACGATTATTATTTTGTCAGATTCGCTGATCGAATCGAGTCGTACGTACGTACGCGTGAGTAAACGGGTCTTAATTGGTAAATGCTCGGTAACGCGGTACGCAACGTTTTATGAATATAAATATTCCACGTCGGCGTTATCATTAATATTAATGGATGGCGTAATAACGTGGTAGCCGATACGCCGCGGCTAGAAACTTTATTACCGCCTTTTCCTAGAGACGCGCTCGTTACGTTGACGTATATATGTCTATAGTTATAGAGACTGCTATGGACTCCCTTCTTGGATTCTTGGCGAACTCTCGCGAGCGATGCATCGTTACCCAGCATCTTTCTATCTCTTTCTCGAATTCGTCGAACCAGCCTTTAATTCAGATACGAGAAGAAGAAGAAGAAGAAGAAGAAGAAGAAGAAGCAGAAGAAGTAGTAGTAGAAGAAGAACGAGCGAAAGGGAGAGAGAAAGAGAGAGAGAGAGAAAAGAAAGAGATAAAGAGATAGAGAAAAAGAGAAAGAAAAAGATGATAGAAGAAGAAAAGAGAAAGAAGAGCCAATAAAGCAAGAGGACGCTAATTAGAGAACCATTAAACGATAAACGGTTACATGCGGTTGACGCGCGATGGCAGTTCGAACGACATGCCGTTAGTTTTGTCTTCTGGGATAACCTCGGAGCGATAAACTCTTGTTGAGAGAGTAAGAGATATATAATACTTTATATGTTTCTCTCTTTCTCTCTCTTCTCTTGCTCTCTCTCTTTCTCCTCTCCTCTCTTTCTCTCTTTCTCTTTCTCTCTCGCGTCATTCGCGAACAACGACGGCAGTGTGTCAACGCGACTCGGATCGACTAAATCTGCTCAAGAGAAGATTTTACTCAAGCCACCGACCTCTTTAACCCCTTTCTCTCTCTCTCTCTCTCTCTCTCTCTCTCTCTCTCTCACACACATATATATATTCACTTTCTTGACTCTCTTCGTTTCGAGGCTAATTTTGAAACTACCGATCCTAACCGAAGAACTTTTTCTAGCTCGTTGCATTTTTCTCTTAGACCTAACGTCTACGTCGAAACGACGACGTTGATATATCTGAACCGACGTATCCCGTACGAGCTGAAATAAAACCGTTTCCGTCATAAGCGGAATCACTTGGATGACCGACAAAGAAGGTAATGTGTTCCTATCATACGTTATATACCACGATAACTGGAGACATTGCAAAACATTTATCGAATTTCCCGTGAAAGACATTAACTTTAAGAAAGATAAAGATAGAAAGGAACAGAGATAGAAAAAGGGAGAAAGAGCGAAAGAGAGAGAGAGAGAGAGAGAGAGAGAGAGAGAGAAAGAGAGACAGCTGGTGTATAAGTGTGCTCGAGCCTGACAAAACGAGCGAGAAGTATAGATTGGCGCGTATAATGACGTGCTTTCGATGATCGCCGATGTAATAAAGCGTGTCGGCCGGCATTATGCCTTCTTTAAAACGATAGGCACGGTCTTCTTTCTCTCCCAGTGGCGCGAGAGAACGATCATTCGTCGAACCTAATTCGATCAACGGCTCGAGGCGTAACGAGACGACATAATACATCTTGTAAATTATGCGCCATCTCTCTTTCTCTCCCTCCCTCTCTCTCTCTCTCTCTTTCTCCATATATATATATATATATATATATATATATATATACACACACACGTAAGTACACATCCATAAGATTTTTCATAGCACAGTAAAGAATACCAAACGACTTGGCTTATTATTGAAATTTCACCTATCATTGGTATATCCTTGATCGAAGACAGAGCAATTGTTTCGAAGCCAGAAAGAGAAAAAGAAAAAGAGAGAAAGAGAAATAGAGAGAGAGAAAGAAAGAGAGTAAGAGAGAGAAGCAGCACAGACCGGTCGGTCACTCATCAATATGGAGTAGCTGAATGCGGCCAATCCGGCGGCAGCCCTCGGGCAGCCCTTTTGAAGGTTACGAGGCGGGCAGCGGACTGTCATTCCTTTGATTGGCTTTTAGAGTGGACCACCTCTCCCCTTCGGTTCTTTGTTTCTCCTCTTCTTCTCTTTCACCCCTTAGCCCCGCTACACCCTCGAGATCTCTTTCCTTTTTCGACTTTTAATTTGCCAGCGCCTTCGAGGCAGACGAGGGACAGAGTTTTATTTTTTGTTCCTATCACAGGTGCCCCTGTACTCTCGTTTACCGAAATCATCGCGAACGCCACTATATTCGGGACAATACCTATTCGAATATGTCATCCTTCTTAAGTCGATCGACAGATCGATCGATCGATCGATTGATCTGATTCAGCTAGCCAGTGAGCTAGCTAGCTGTCCTCGAACGACCTTCGAAAATGGCCAAGTCACCTCGGAAGGCCATCGATCGATCAGGGATCTCATAAATTGGATCTACACCGAACAATGCTGTCCCTTACGAGGAGGGAACACAAACCACTTTCCGATGTCAAGTGGAATGGGAAATCTTGTCGTCTGTTATGAACCACTAATAGAGTTCCAATTCGATGATCTTGTCATGAGATTCACAGGGGAAAAAGGGATTTGTTTAATAAAATGAGTTATGGGAGATGGGGGAATAATAATTGATCGTGTTATCTGATGCGACGATCATCCACGCGAAATTGTTCCTGTATGACAGGCAAGAATAACATATGGACGATCTAATCTATCCTATTTCATTTTAGGATCTAGAACAACGAGATACAAGATAAAATAGTGATCGAATTTATAAAGACGAATGTTCCATTTTCTTCTTCCCTTTCTTTTTTTTTTTTTTTTACTGTTTTTCACTACTTCGCTAGAAGCTTAAATGAAACAAACAAAATTTTTTTCTTAATCGTAATGAAGAAGATCGTTAATCAAATATGACAATGTTACGTAGGATTAGGTTTTTCGTAAGAATAGACGAAAAAATACATTGAGGTGGAACGAATCGAAACGTTTCGAAAGAGAAAGATGAAAGTAAGAATTGGAATTCGGGTTTCGGTCTGTCGGAGCTAAATGCAAGCATCTGGCGGACCTCCGTCAGTGTTCGATCGGTTTGGGCGCCATTAGGGAAGAGCACACACGTTTCTTTCCTTCTGCCAGTAGGAGATTCCATGTAACAGTGTAGCGAGGCGCGTGCTATGAAAACGATAGGGATCTTCGTGGCCATAACATTCTGTGGCACGGGCCATCTTCTCACAAACTGTGAAGCTACCAATCTGTCTGACCTATCTACCCGGTAACCAGTGTAACTTTGATAATCCTTCGGCAGTCGATATCGGAATACTTGTTAAATGCACTGCACTCCGATCTTTCTCTCGATATTTGCATCCTTATCTTTATAGTTCAAGTTCATCGATGCACGAGAGCTAAGCATTGCCTTGTGACATCGATTCGGATATCTCGAGTGTACATTCTCTTTATCTTCCAATTCCGTTTCTTTTCTTTTTTCGTCTCATTCGTTATTATCTCGATCTCTTCTTCTTAATAGTTCACGATTTATATGGTACACAAGAATCAGAGATATCAATGGTATCGACATTAAATCGATCTTTCGTTTCAAATCCATTTAATGATTTATGTACAATAATATAGGAGCAACGTCAGGATGTCATCGATGTTTTAACGAAGAGATCTATTTCATACAAAATGCTCTGCCAAAATAAGAATTAAATATTTCATACATAAAACTGGTGATTAAAATCGCGATCAGCCATGGGTCACCGTGGTTTTCCTTTTTTCTTCTTTTTCTTTTCTTTTCTTTTCTTTTTCCTTTTCTTCTTTTTTTCCTTCTCGGAGTCGTAATGAAAGAGGAAGCGTGAAAGTTGATGGAATTCAAAAAGAGCGAAGTATGCGGTTACGTCGTCGGGAGAACTAATGACGAGAGAGAAGGAGAATGATCCAAAGCGTCATGTGGTTCCGAGTGTTCCGTCGTCTTCGTTCTCGTTCTCGTTCTCATTCTCGTTCTCGTTCTCGTTCTCTTCCTCGTCCTCGTCGTCGTCGTCGTCGGCTCGAACAAAAAGAATCGAGGTTGACTCTAGCCGATGGTAAAGCTCCGTAGCTCTTCGTTCACCCCCTGGTGACATTTCCCATTCTTCTCGGCACGCCATTAACGGGTCAAAGCGACCGCCCCCGCGGGACGTCTATGGTGCAGCGCGCTACTCAAAGGGCCACTTTTCAGCCCACTTTCCATCCTGGCCCTTTCTCTCACAATCATCTCTTTCTATCTTTCTATCTTGCAGCACGTTCTCTTTCGTTCTCCACGCGTCCTCCTCGTCCACCTTCTTCTTTCTGAACACCGATCGATATTCCTCTACGATCTCGCTACGATTTCTCGATGCGTCCATCCACGCCGAAACCGACGAAGATTTATAACTTCCACCTCGGGAAACTCGTTTGGTGGACCTTGCGAAAGAAGCCGACATCGAAACATCGTGAACTACGTACCATTCAACGCCTCCATAATTAACCTTAATTTTATGCCACGGCGTTCTATCTTTTGTGGTTTTTTGCAAATATAACGGCAGATGTTTGTACAATAAACTTATTGTATTGCGAAAGACATTTTGCAAGTCTTACGTGACCAAATAAAAATTCTCATGAAAATGATCTCTCCGTCGTGCTCTTGAATTTCTAGAGAAAGAGAGAAATAGAGAGAGAGAGAGAGAGAGAGAGAAAGAAATTTTCTTCCTATTTCTGAATCCATAACTTCTCGAAAATAAAAATATTTAACTATGTAAGTCATTTTATTATCTTAATTAAATTTAATGGCAATTAGTAATCGTAATGTAATATAATTTATGATATACCGTTAAAATGAGGTATCATCGGGCTTTGTAAGTTCTAATCAGAACTTATTTCTACTATAACTTATCTTATCTGTTTAATAATAAATCAATTTCTATTTCTTTGTACGAAACAAAATTATTTTACATCCGTTACGTTGTACATCTTCTTTACATAGTTTCGTTATTACCAAACTTACATATCAAATCCAGTCTAATTTACGTAGGAAAATTCATGCCGGCCAGTGTAATAATAATCGAAAAATGAACGATGATCGTGATAAACCACTCTCTCTCTCTCTCTTTCTCTCTCATTCTATCTCTATCTCTCTCTCTCTCTCTCTCTCTCTTCCTCTCTCTGTGTATCCGTGATATCGTGCAGAAGATTCGCTCGAACCGTAAATTGCCGTTAGCCGGTATAAACGAACGTTTAGCGAGCATGGGCACTATAATTAACGGATCGCATAGTCGATGCTCGATCGACTTCTGCTTCCTGTCCGGCGCAGGAAGCGTGCTCACGTTGGACGCTTCAATGGACAAATTAGCCGAAAATCTACCGTAACGGTCGGCAACGTCAAAGGTGCAACAACAGTTCACCATTGCAACGAGTTTTCGTATGCGTATATACAGATAGATAGATATATTGCATATAGATATAAGAATGAACGAAAATTCATGAGTATTTGTACGTGCTAATAACCATAATAATAATGATAATAATAAAGAACAACAACAACAACAACGATGACAATAATAATAATATTAATGATAATAATAATCCGAATGTGAAACGTAATCAGTATCTTGAAAAACGAAAATCTCGAGAATCGTCGGCTTCTTAGAAAGGAGAAAAGTACTTAACGAGTATGATTACTGAGATCAACAAGTAACATCAGCAACTTTTACGATTCCATTCTCGATCCAATAGCATCTGTATCTTTCTTTCTTTCTTTTTTTATTTTTTTTCTCTCGTATTGCTCTCGCGTCGCAAGAAAAAAATCTCTGACATTGTTGACACAATCTTGACGATGAAAAAAAGAAAAAAAAAAAGAAATGAAAAAAAAGAAAAGAGAAAAAACAAGAAAAACTCGTCATTTTATATGTCGACTTTGCGTTGCGACAGAGGTCGCGATATTAAAGTAATCAAAGAATCACAGACACTATATTATCGGTGCCATTTATTTTCGTACGATGATACACACACACACACACACACATATGCATGTATATGTATACATTGTATATGTATACATATAAATTTTTATAGATACATTTTTTTTTCCATTTTACGACTCTCATCGTCATATGTGTATTTTAAATAAATAAATTATGTTTCCGCTATCGTCTAGTAATTACATATAACTACATATGTCGGTGAGGAGATAAATTTAAACGCATTTACAAATTCGTAAAAAATAAGAAAGCCGGTAATTATTGCGATTAGTTTTCTCGTCTCAACTCGAACGATAATCATTAACATTGTATTACAATTTTATAGTTTCTTTCTTTTTCAAGATGGAGAGAATAGAGAGAAAGAGAGAGAGAAAGAGAGAGATTTGTTCAGGATCTATCTATTCTAGATTTTGTTGCGGTAGCTTCGTGAAAGTTGAGAATCTGAAAGATCCCTTTCCACCCCGGAGCGTCTATGCCACGCGATTCGCCTTTTAATACCTTTATTATACGAACGAGCCTAATATCTTAATATTCTCTCGGCACGGGTGAGATACGTGTGCGTGGTACACGATGGTCTAATGGTCGACTCAATTAAGACACCATTAGACCGACAACATTTACATGTTAACGATAATAACCGTCATGATACCTCCGAGCGGAATAACGTTCCGCGTGCATTACGCATGCCTTACCAACCGGAAGCAATAGGCGCTCTTGTCCATCTCTTATATGTTTCTTTTCTTTTCTTCCTTTATAACGATGTCATGATACTCGAATATTTTTTTTATTGCCGATCTCGTAATAACCGTTCTTCGTCTTGAAATTAGTTTGTCGCATTGATTATAATTCTAACAAATTGGATCGTATCTATAGCAAAAAGAAGAAATTTTATGTTTGCGTTTAAGATTAAATGTATTATGCATGAACCATATACAAATTAATTAGTTACAGATTGAATTATGTTGCAACAAATAACACCCGTACTCTTTCTTGAATATTTTTATAAAATTTATTATAAATAGAAGTTTTTTTTTTCCTTTTTTTTTTCTATAATGAAATTTAATCCTCGTATTGGCGAAATTCTATGATTAGAAACGACTTGAACGTAAAGATTTCACGTAGAAGGTATTTTACGTTAGGTCAGGCGTAACATTAACGTAGCATCTCAAGAGGGATGTGAACAACTTCGTTAGCACGTGTATATACAGCTACACGGCCAATGCAAATAAGAAGAAATTATTGGTAGACGAGTAACAATGTCTGCCGGTAGGACGCGTCGTCTTGCCCGCTAATCGTGCGTCGCTGTGCTAATTATCCAATGCTAATTAGGCCGCGTCAAGAAAGTCTGCGTGTTTGCTATGACCGCGAGTCTCTAATCTTTACCTTAACGTTGTACTCCAGCTGATCCTTTGCTTAAGTATCCTTTCGAGAAATAAACACCGTTAATCACCGACGAGTTTTATAAACACGAACAAATTTGTACCATGTATAATAATAACGAATTGTTTTTTAAATTATCTCATTTTTGTTAATTGTTGGTTTATTACTTGGTCCATTCAATTTATTCGATAATATGATTTCGTAATGTAAATCAAAAAAGTGAAGATAGAAATCATTTAAATGTCTTCGAATCGCGACACACTTATTTCCAACGTTTATCGATGAATACTGATTGTAGAAAGAAGAGAGAATGCGAACAAAAGGGTTCAAATGTGAAGCGAGAACGATCCTAGGTACATACATATATAGGAACGTAGCGGTCAAAATCAAGCGTGCCTTTTCGTCAGCGCTTATGCAAAGCTAGCCACGTTGTTGCACCCAGTCTCCGAGTTCGCCCTTGAATAATGCATCGGCTTTCGCACGAGCAAATATATGTACATATATATGTATATATGCGAGCTTTACGCATAAATATATATATATATATATATATATATATATATATATATATATATCTGTCTATCTATCTATATATATATGTATGTATGTATGTATGTATGTATGTATGTATTATTTTTTGGTACATTATACGTATTAATTTTTTTATACATATATATTTAAGTTATATATATATATATTATATGTGTGTGTTTATAAATGTATATATCTATACGCGTTTTGTCGGGTTCACAGGTGAAATCGGACGGTTATTAGGATGATTTATGGAAGGTGGACCTAGTCCGACTCTTGCTACTCAAGTCCCATCGAACGAGAGAGTCACTCTTAACCATCTTGTCTTTTCTTTCTCTTTCTCTTTTTTTCCTTCTCTCTCTCTCTCTCTCTCTCTCTCTCTCTC
>NC_057690.1:2532746-2595578 GCF_014466175.1 Vespula pensylvanica | reverse complement strand
AGAGAGAGAGAGAGAGAGAGAGAGAGAGAGAGAGAGTGATAGAGGGTGCCGCTTGGAAGGGATGATATTACGGCACTATCATTAGCGTCCACTTGAAACAACGCGTTTACGCCGTTTATGGTAATACCAATGACGGCCGCGTACGCTCGTTGCCACGGATATTCAACGATAATTGCCAGCTCCGTCGCCATACGTCATCGACGGATCCTCGTAAACTCATCGAATTTAGTGTCCGCTTAATGATCGTTGTTAAATTCAATGTCTCTCTCTCTCTCTCTCTCTCTCTCTCTCTCTCTCTCTCTCTCTTCTCTTTCTCTCTTTTTGTCTCTTTTTTCCTCTTTTCCTTTGACGATATTTTTAAAACTCTAATTTATCGTAGTTAAATTTTAAAAACGATATTTTCATATTATTTTCTAACGTTTATAACTTTCTCTAATATAAAAATATATTAAAAATACTATATATATATATATTATATAAAATATTATATATATATATACAACTATATATTCTAATATAGATTTTCGATAATGATTTCGTGTGAAGTCGAAAAATTACGTATGAAAGGAGTCTCTTGGATTTTCTTTTCCTTAGGTATACCATTCAACCCCTATATCCTCTTTCCTCGCTACACCGTCCTTCTCCCTTTCTCGTGTGGAGAAACAACGAGAAAGGCAGGCACAAAGTTCGAAGGGTGCTGTAGAGGTACGAGCGAAGCGATCGGGAATTTCCGCGAGGGATCGTTACAAACTTTTAACGGGTTCGAGACCCACTCCAGTACGCGAACCGAGGCTTTTCACAGCAAGTTTCGCATTACCACCGGGGCCGTATCCGACGTACGTTGTCGGAGTGCATTCCAACTTTCGAAGAACAAAATCAATTATGGAACGCTCGTTTTTATGCTCGTCGAAAGAGAAAGAGAGAGAGAGAGAGAGAGAGAGAGAGAGAGAGAGAACGGGGTAGAAAATAAGCGAAGGAAGAAGGAAAGAGACGGGGAGGTCGTGAAGTGTTCATCTCCACCGTGATTATCGGTCCAACTTGCGAACTAAAGTAATTCGCCGTTGGTGCACCTACGCGTGCTGCATTTCGGATTACGCAGTGGATTACAGGCTGAGAGGGCAGCTTTTATTTTTCATAATGAGGGAAGAAACCAGCGTTGAATTCGATCGATCAACTCCCGTCGATTATTATTATGTATCTTTTCGAAATCTTTTAATATATATATATATGTGTGTGTATACATATATATATATACATGTGTGTGTGCGTGTGTGTGTATATATAAAATCCCTCTCTGTGAATTTTCTTTTTGGTTTCCTTTTTCTTTTCTTTTTTCTCTCTCTTTCTTTATCTCTGCTTCTCTTTTCTTCTACTTTTCTTTTTCTTTTCCTTTCTTTTACTTGTTCGAAAGACTTATCTTAACGCATCACCGTTCCAAAGTTATCCCATTAGCGATCTCGTACTTTCTTCATCGAAATTGATTTCTACGAATCATGCAAATAATGATGATGATCATATTTGAAAGTTCTCAAACTGGTAGATTAGCATTTGACCTATACTTTGTAAATTTAAATTTCGAGATACGAGTAATACGTACTTACTTACCATATACTAACGAATAATGTAGGGTCTGATAAGTTGCGCATGAGTTCAAATGTTATATCTTAATGAACTTGATTATAATCATAGTATATAATATATCGTAAACGCGATTTAAAGAAATTAAATTAACTTTAAAGTCTAAGATGAGAATAAAGGTCTTGGGTAAAGTCTAAATGTAATAAAAACATAAGTGAAACAGCTTATACTGACCTTCGAATGAAAGGACGAAAAAGAGAAAAAGAACGAGGGTCGTCATTAGGGAACGGACGTGCTGGCACGTTTTTAACGATAATTTCTCTTATCTCTCGGCAGCACATGCTGCGTAAAGTCGTGTGATGCAGTTCGTACGCGCTCGCACGTCGGTAAATCGAGCGCTCGCTCGCAAATTGGATCCAGAACTCTAGATAATTAGCTCGTATGCCCTTCCCCCTTTTCTCTCTCTCTCTCTCTCTCTCTCTCTCTCTCTCTCTTTCTCGTTGAAAGGATTTGCCGATCTGGACAGGGTTGAGTCCTTCGAGAATTAACTATATATCTGTATAATTATGTAACGTATGTAAAATCGATTACCACAAGTATGTCGCGGTAGCAACTCGTAACTTTTCGAGAGTAGGCATATCGTGACAATAAACAAAAACGATTTACAAATTCGATACGAACCAATCGATACGAATGATCTTTTTTACGTCACAAAAAATAAGTAAGTACTTTAATCGTTAGTAATAATAGAAGTAGAACGAAGTGAGCATTTAAAAGTAATATTGAATTAATCGTGATTAAAAACGATGTGCTGAACGGTCTCTTTATGAACGTCTTAAACGAAATGTTAAGCCGTTCATAGGCGTAAGACGATACAGTAGATGTAACTAACGGTATTTTATAGTTGAACGATTATCGTTGAAAAATTTGATCTGTTTCAAAGAGAATGAGAGAGACAAAAAAGATAAAAAAGAAAGAAAAGAAAATGTGCAATAGGAAAAGAAAAAAAAAAATACAGAACAATGTCATTGTCTTTTCAAACGAATTCCTTTGTCTAACGATTAGTAACTACACGGTCTTTAGAACGAAGACAATGAAGACTGACTAATACAGCTCGTATCATCTTCGACTCGACTCGTCTCGACGTCACTGTGAACCGAGATATCGTGAACACAAGCAATCCTCTGTCCGAGTTGGTCCACGACAACTCAGACGACGACGATGACGACGACGAGGATTGCTGCTGCGTCTCTTGTTTTTGTCATCTCGAAAAGTCGAGTAGACGCGTCAAGGAAAGGAGGTTTAAGCTTTAGGTCGTGTCAGAGATTCTCTTATTTTTCATTTGGTCCCTTACTCTTACGAACGTTTTTCACTTTATCACATCCTCTCTTTTCCTTGATATCCGAGACCCTTTCTCGGTTTCTATCTATTCGTTTCTTTCTCTCGTTTTCGTAGTAACACGAGAAGCGTGTTGCGATAGCACCCTCGGAACGCTGTTTGCTCCGGTGTAAGTTACTCGGCAGTGAACACCCCTGGGGCCGACAAACGGTGCGTAACTAACCTCACGCACGCTTCACGCATTGACGTGACCGCACACTGCTTCCATTCATAAGTCATGACCGTTCTACTTGCATATATATGTGTATGTATATTTACATAAGCGAATATGTACATATATATATATTTATATATATATATATATATGTTTGTTGGGTGTGTGTTTATAGATATGTCCATATACGTGTTGAAACCGCTCCTATTCGACAACGATCTTATCACCTTTACCTAACGTGTTTTCCTTCTTTTGCCATAAAATCGAAAATTACGATCCTTTAAACACGTATGATATATATATATATATATATATATATATATATATATATCGCGAGTGAAGTGAAATTGTATTGGGAGAAAGTATTATACATAGTAGAAATGTATACTTTACATAGAACGACACATGTGTCTAGATTCTAACGGGTAATTTATGTTCAATGGTTAAACGGTTTACACTTCGCTTCCGAAAACTGGATAATTAATCGGCTGTCTCTGATAATGAATGGAAGTTAATCGATCGTTCGCTAGTTTGCCGTGAGCTACCTCTGAGAGATTTGTTATATCGAAGGCTTTTAAAGTTTATTAAGAAGATTTTTTCTCTCTCTTTCTCTCTTTCTCTCTCCCTCATCTTTTGTCTTTTCTCTCTCATAAGTGGCCACGTGTCTTATTTCCATGAGGTTACTTACTTTGGACCACCGGAACGCGATTTCTGGAGATTTTCGTTGTCGAAAGAAAATTGATCCTCCGCAACGCATTTTTTCTTCTCTTTTTCTATTACGTCTTTTCTTCTCCTTCTTTTTCCTTTTTTTCTTTTTCTCTCACTTTTCGAGGAGAGAGATTCGTGTCGACGACGTGCTAGATTTTCATGGTCCGAGTATTTCCTAGGGGACCTGCACTCTGTCAAGGCAAGTTTATCCACGAAGCGACGGGGTCTCGGGCGATGCTCTCTGTTTACACCATAAAACTTTAGGCATGCGATCGAATAGCATGTTATATTAGCTGTTACAAACTAGGACGGTTTCGTGCTCTTCGAAAAGCATCTTGATACGCGTCAATCTTTGCTCTTGAGACATGCACGAATTTCATTAAAAATTAATTGGTCCTCGTCGTCTTCGTCGTCGTTCTAAATGACTTTGACTTTTTAATCGAATCCGTTTTAAAAGCAAACATATAATTATTATTTATAAGATATAATTTTTAATGCGTGATTTAGATACCAATCATAACGACCAATCCGATTCCCGAGAAATTACGGAACGTACATATTTCGCTGATATGATAAAATAAACGATGAATGTGACAAATGCTTCTACGAAGGGAAACCTTTGCCTCGTGGCAACAGAGAAGAAGAAGAAGAAGAAGAAGAAGGAGAAGAGTGCCAGGATTATCGTCGTTATCGGACGAATATAACTAAGTACATACGTAACTTGTACGTACTTATATATACATATGTATGTACGTATAATGTTTTGAACGTGCGATGCGAAAAGTGTCGAGGAGGCAATAATAATTAATGTTGAACGATACCGAGTTCATCGAGTGACACAGACTGATCGATGTCATAGGCCGGTTGCCAGTTCGATGATAACCTCTTTCTCGTGACATCGACCGTGTTCTTATCATTTCCACGAATGCCTCTTCTCGTGCACCGAATCTTTTTCTCTCGCAACCCGGACCGTCTGACAGAAAACGAGATACCCCTTTAGCTTTCGACGAGGCACCGACGCAACCAGCTTGAAATAAGTTTCGTCCTAGACTTTTCCATGGCCACAAATGACGTCGATGATATAGATTCGTTATAAACAATAGTACATATCTATTATAGAAAAGAAAGAACAATAAATAAATAAATAAATAAATAAATAAATAAATAAATATAGAAAAGAAACAGTGTCTCGAATTCTTTCTTTTTTTTTTTAATAATTCGCCGATTGCGAAATTTCACTTGATTGTCAAATTTTAAAATCGCATCTATGGTATTGCAGTCGTTAAATTAAATTAATGATTATTGTTGTAAAATAAGAATGAGTATATTAAATGAAGAATATAGTATTTTTTATTTTCTTTACATAAAAAGGAAATACAGAATGATGTTCGATAACTTTCATTCAAATACATCCTATTTTTTTCTTTTTTTTTTATAGGTACGTATCATGTTATACCTCATGGGAGTAAATAACTTTTTTAGTGCTTTTCAATGACGACGAACGATGCATGCATGCATGCATGCATGTATGTATGTATGTACGTACGTATGTATGTACGTATGTATGTACGTATGTATGTATGTATGTATGTATGTATGTATGTATGTATGTATGTATGTATGTATGTATGTACCACGTACATGCAAGTCTGGTGGTCACGGACGTAATCCAAACACGCGCGAGCGTTATCGACAGTCAGGATGACAGATTGACAGTCTCGCGGTCTTTCGATGTAACGATTAGCGATAATAAACGTAGTGAATCGAGTAAACAAAGTCCAGGCTGATACTAATAGCCGACAATGTCGAGTCCGACCGACACGAGAAAGAGAAAGAGAGAGAGAAAGAGTGAGAGAGAGAGAGAGAGAGAGAGAGAGAGAGAGAGAGAGAAAGAGAAAGAGACCGTGGATTTTTATAAATAGCGGAAAAACACGCACGTCGTTCGCTTGCTTGCTCGCTCGCTCGCAATCCTTCCATTTTTTTCGATCTTGACAGCAGGCGAATGACGCCAACGTCATTTCTGATATACGCGCGAAATATTTGCAAATTAATACTCATTGTGTAGAGAGATACGATCGGCGGTCGAAGAGCATATACGTACATACGTATATACGTATATAGATACAAACACATACACACACACACAGAATATATATACACATATATATGAATACATATATATTCCGTTTTCAGTTGAGAACACGTTTGAGATCGTTAGCTTCGTGTCTAGTTGTTGCTGTTGGTGTATCAGTTTACGAGAAGACGGTATTCTATTAAGAGGGGCCAAGTAGTGTCACGTCGACGCACGCATCCCTCGAGGATCAACCCTTTGCCGGCATCCCTGCATAATCCACGACCCCGTCGAGACCGGGCACGAAATTAGAGGCCCCTTTCCAATCCGACCTAGTCCTCCGGCATTGTGAGAGATGATTTAGGGCAAAATTATCAGGAGGAATCCAATAACGAGTACCACGGCAAATATGTATCGTGGATGAATTAAGATCGCTGATCTCAAGTAGAATTCTAAATAAGAACACGACGACTCGAGCATACATTTTTAGATGTTTTCTTCTTTCTTCTTTTCTTTTCTTTTCCTTTTATTTATTTATTTATTTATTTATTTATTTTTTTTTTTTTTGAAGAATAAGCAATAATTCGAAAAGCAAACAAAATTCGATTATTTTTCACACGATGCTGATGATTTTATCGAAATAAGAAACAACCATTGTAGCAGTTGCTTTTCACGAAAAAGCTCTCAATCTTCTCTCGATAATATGGATATTGGTGTATCGAAGAGGAGTGGACCGAAGTTGTTATGACAGTCAGCGGTAGGTCATCCATCACTGAGATTTCGTCCCGGCGGACCAACCGCGGACCAACTTATCCAATATTTAAGGTTTTGTCCCTCTCGGCCGAGAGCTGATATATCACTCGCATTAATATATATTTGCGGGGGAGATAACTCCAGTTAGAATAAGGCGCCAGCCATGGGACGAGTCAACGAGGACGAGGACGTAGAGGAAAGATGAGGATACGAATAAATATCCGAAGAGATCGGCCATTTCTTCGCTTGACAACGATACGATATATTATATCGTGTGTGCGTATATGTGTATACATACTGGGTGTCTTATTTTAATGGACTCAAACAAACATTGGATGGTGTCCCTGACGAAAGAAAATTTTATTAATTATAATTTTTACGTCACTGATTTCTAGCGTCTTAAACATAAAAACTTTTTCGTATTGATGCGAATATTATGTTCTACCGTCAACGATATTATTACGTATCGATTTGATTCAACTAAGACTCGAACTAATCTGTCACTCGAAAAACACGAAACTTTGCGGTCGACCAGTCTAGTAGTTCTTACAACCTTTTCCTGTCTTATCCAGACGTTGCAAACGAGCTCGCGAAATCTGGCAAAACGATCCGTCTTCGTGTACGAGCTGGTAGGACAGTCACGGCATATCCGGCTTTCGATTCGCGCGAAAGTCCAAGGATCCGTAATTCGCGGGAGTTAATATAATTAGATATACGACGTTGTAGAAACGTTGCGGTCAATTTAAATAATATACTTTGTTTATCGAAGAAAAGAATAAAAAGGAAAGGAAAGAATAAAAAGGAAAAAAAAAAAAGAGAAAAAGATAATAAAATGAACTAAGAGGAAAAGGCGAATCTAGTCGACTGAATGGATACTAGCTATCTTTGATCACCAAATTGCTGGTATAATATAGTCTCCAGTCCAATTAGCTTGTTCGGAGACGATAAAATGCAAATGACTCGTGACAGAGCGCTTCCGCGCGCACACTTTCTCCGTAGCTATCCCTCTCTGCCAGTTTCGGCGAACCTTTCATAAAATTGCTATCTCACTATAAAAAAAAAAAGAAAAAAAGAAATAAATAAAAAAAAAACGAGATGATGACTCCAAAGAAATCCATAACCGGTGAATTGTTACGTTTGAGTTTCGAGCGTTTACGGTGAATTTAATGCGATCTATTTTCCTTAGAATCGTTACGTTTCAAACTCGAAAATGAAATCCAACAACCCTATGATCTTATTAAGAAAAAGATTAATAGTAAAAAGAAAGAGAAAATGAACGAGGAAGAAGTAAAAAAGAGAAAAGAAAAAAAAAGAAAAAAAGAAAGAAAAAAAAAAATGAATGAACGATTAACAGGCAAATGTATTGTGAAAAGTTCTTTGTCTCGGTGTCTGAACAGAATCAGCTTGGCAAGACAACATCGTACGATGGATTAAAGTCGGTAGCACGAGAATCCTTTAACTCCAACGTAGTAGTAACATCGAACTCGTTAAGGTCGTGGAGTCGGGACTCTGTAAGCGCCCGTGAAAGGGCCCGGACATAATGCTAACGCGGCGCATACAAACGGGCGCTAATGGCGCGGATAGCTTTTGTTGTTTTTAATTAACCCTTTCTTTTAAGACGGCCAAGGGGAACGGTAAAAGCGTAGAAAAGGGGTTGGCTCGGCACCTCTTCGGGCATCCACACCCTTGCTCGAGCTCCCCACTAGCCCTCCCCGAACCCTTCCCCCACCATCCGCAACACCACTCCATACCCTTGGCGAGTCGTCCCTTTTCCTACCTTATATCCTTCCGAAGCCCTTCGTATCTCTCGGGAGATGTAAATACGCGGAGAATCGCACCTCGGAGACAGAACCGAGCTTTTCTCGTTTACGTGAGACTACTTGAAAATAAAACGTGGAAGGTGCCCCGTGCTCTTGCAATTAAAACTTCATCTAATTACAACAAGACCGCTCATCTAATTGTCGAATACTCGCGGGATCGTGACCGGAAAAGTGATTCTTAGCGAAATATCTCATAGAAATATTTTCTATGTACTATATAGTATATAGTACGCATAAACGACCGATTCGAAAATAAAACAAAAAAGAAGGGAAACAAAAGATACATTTTTCCTAGAACAGTAGGATTTTTTGTTATTTTTTTTTTTTTTTATTATCACAAGTTACTTAAATTTCTTTTTTTTCATCCATTGAGAATTTACGCTCGGTGTCATGCAATAATTTTTATATAACCGAATGACTCGAAGGGAACGAAACAAACGTGAAGCGGGAAAGAAAAGAAAAGGGAAGTTACGCGTCGGCGCTTTGTCGTGGTCACAGTACTGTCAATCATCGGTGATAGGAGGCGACACATTAATCTCACCAAGACCCCCGTGTGACCGCATAACCTTCTCTCTCTCTCTTTCTCTCTTCCTTCTTCCCTCTCTTTCTCTCTCTCTCTCTCTCTCTCTCTCTCTCTCTCTCTCTCTCTCTCTCTCTCTCTTCTGCGGTCAAACGGAGTCTACCTTATTGTACCGCCAGTTGTACCAACGAATGAGCTCTCTTCTTTCTCTTCCTTTTCTTTACTTCATTCGTGTAACGCTTTGTTTCATATGACAGAAGCGAATACCGACATGCTATCCTCGAACATTATGTCCAACCGTTAAACGAAAAATACTTATGTCGACGCTAATTGTAAGTCGATTATATTTAAGAGTAATTTCAACAAACTTTCCAAGCGAAATATTTCATGTTATTATATCAAATTAAATTTAATTTGATTATAATTAAAACAAGGAATGCTTTCGTGTTCCAATAAAAAAATAAAAAAATGAAAAATAAAACAGTAAGAAAAAAAGAAGATGAAAGAAATATCACCACCACAAGTTCCTTGTTGATTTTCATTACGTAGACGTTCGAACGTAAGTATATATACATATACATATACATATGGGTAGGTATCTACCTACATATGTATGTAGATCAACTCGCTTGGTACACTTCGAGGCGGGAGTAAACTCGAAGTAATTTATCGTCTCGCTCTCCGGAACGTGTCGCCCAGAAGATATGGCCAGTTCTCGATGCACCAGGCAGAAGAGAGTGTGCCGCGATTCGGGCCACCCAACCGGTCGATCGTACCGCGATAAACGCATTATTTAATTACCGTGAGTAATTACCGATTATTACATGGCGCGGGCTGTCCCGACCGCGGTCGCCGCCATTAATTACGCCGACGATCGGACGAAACACTCGTTACGCAGCACTCTTTAATCGGTTCAACTTCGCATCCCGTTACCGAACGATCGGCTAAGATCATTTTGCTTTTGGTTGGCTTCGATCGCTTGCTGTTACAGATTCGTAGTCTCTTCGTTAAAAAATTATCGATAATTTCTATGATGTTTTTCAACGACTTTTTTAATCCATTATCAGCGAGATCCTCGTTAAATCCTACAAGCAAAGCTTTGCTACGTCTATATTCTTTTCTTTTCTTTTTTAAGTTCATAGAGATAATAAACTAAATCGCAAAAGTGTGTCTTTTTTTTGTTTTTTCTTATGACATTTCTTCAAACATATATACTTTTTGTCCGACACGATAAATCTTCTTCGTCTTCGTTCACCGTTAGTTGTGTCATCGAACGTTCAGCACCTTTTCGACGGTATAATTTGACGTTATCGCAAAAGTAAATAAAACCCGCGTCCATTCGTGGAACGCTAATAGATTCCCCCAGGATTCCGTCGTATCTCGAAATAAATTCCTCTCCCTTAGAAACGACACCGTTCATCATAACGCCAGCGATGGTAGGAGGAAGAAGATCGAGGGATGAGTAAGAGGAAAAGAGAAAGGATGAGGTGGAATGAGAGATAAAGAGAGAAACGGAGGAGATAAGAAGACTCGACAATTCGTGCAACTTTCAAGGTGGTAATCAGAGTTCCCTCTCTTTGTCCTCTGATCCGAAGGAAGTCAAGAAGAAAGGGCAAAAAGGGCATCTCTGTCTCTTTCCTTCCTCTTCTTCTTCTTCGTCTTCTTCTTCTTCTTCTTCTTCTTCGTCTTCTTCTTCTTCTTCTTCTTCTTTACAGGATGAAGCCCATTCCAAATCGGACGCGAACATAGACAAATAACGCTGAGCCAGGTCGAAGCGGAGATCGAGAAGGCCACGAATGCACATTAATCTGTATCAGCCGACGCCATCAATATTTAATCCTAATCTCGAGAATTGCCAACTCCGTCTATGGGTCCTATCGTTTGGTCTTCTCCTGATTCTGAGACTAAGATAGATAGATAGATACATAGATAGATAGATAGATGGCAGACTCTATGGGACAAGTTGAGAAATTATAATGATTATAACAGAGGCTTTACTATAGTAATTTTAAATATATTAAAAAATAAATAGTGAAATAATAAATATTGAAATATGAACAAATATTAACAAAATAATAAATGAATAATGTATATATATATATCTGTGTCATTATATGTGACAAAAAAAATAGAGAAGTTCAAACTAATCCTTATTGATCGTGACTAGATATTAAAATAATCAAGTTTTAAGAATGGTCAGAAGAATTTACGTTGTTACTTTCGAAGGCGGCATCGTCCGGTCGGATCGTCGTCATCGCTCACGTGTCGCTCGAAGCCCGACGTTAATTAACTCGAGGCTATGCTACGTGGTGAGCCGTGCGAATGCGTATTGTTGTTTCAAAGGAGTTCCAGAGCGCGTGCTTTTCAACCGGTCGTTCGCGTATATCGCCGTATCATTGTATCGATGTTGAGTCTAATTGTCTCGCCTGCTTCTAAAGGAGATACTATAAATGATAGTAATTCATCATCGCCTCGGTTAGCCGTCTTTTTCTCCCTTTCTGTCCTTCTCTAGAAGCGAGTCGAATGTAGAAAATAAAAAAAAAAAGAAGAAAAAAAAGTTTGGTCGAGACAATGAACTATTTTGCCTTCGATCCTTTCAACGTCCATTCTCTTCTACATTCTCTCCTTTCTCTCTTTCTCTCTCTCTCTCTCTCTCTCTCTCTCTCTCTCTCTCTCTCTCTCTTTCTCTCTCTCTACCAAGTCCTTTTCTTTCTCTTAGCTGTAATTAAAAATTAATTTTCTTAGGTATAATTAATCGTACGATTTTTTTCTTACAGTACATAGTTTGAGATATATTTTAAAAAGAGATCTCTTATTGTAACGAAAATGAAATATCATATTTCGATTATACGAATATCATATTGGTTGGATAACACAAGAAACGAGGTGTTATAGACGCGTGCCACGCACGTTTTCATTTATTACCCGAGGAACCAATAAAACGCGGTCATTACTAGAATCGGTATTGCCGATTCGTTTTCGAATCTCGTTTCGCGCCTCGATGAAGTGGCCGTAAACGTAAATCCGTACCAAACAGAAGAGCATATTCGAAAGAGCGAGTACCGCCCGCGCATTTCTAAACGATATCAAACTCGCTAATCGATCGTGAAACTCGAGATCATTGATCGCGAATGAAAGCTCTTTAAAGCTACCATTACCTACTGTAAATATATTTGCGATACGATATTTCGAAGGATGAAATTGAAAAATCTATGTTTAATTAAAAAACAGTCAACGTGGCTTAATTAAAGGTAATATCTATGATCGTCGATCTAATCATAGATTATTTCTTATCAAGACGAATGAAATTCGAAGAAAGTTCGATTCTACGGTGTAACGAATGCGATGTAAGAAGGATATGTTTTCATCGAACCTACGAATTCGAAGAGAGAGAGAGAGAGAGAGAGAGAGAGAGAGAGAGAGAGAGAGAGAGAGAGAGAGAGAGAGAGAGAGAGAGAAAGAGAGAAAAGTAAAAAAAAAGAAAAAAAGAGGTAGAAGAAGAAGCAGAAGAAGAAGAAGAAGAAGAGAAGACGTCAGTTTACGGAAGACGTCGTCGTTGCACAGTGTGTATACGACGGCTCGGGTTGACGCGCGTGTCGTCGTTAGGTGCCGCCAGTGAAAATGGCTTATGCCAGAAAGTCTCGGGATAAGTTAAACATGCCTCGGGACCCCGAGGCGTCGTAAAGCGCCGCGGCGCCTTCGTGTTTACGTCGACGCCGGCGACGTCGACGAGGCCCACCAAGCGAGTCTAGTTCGATGCACGCGTTTCATAGAATAAGAAAGAGGAAGAAAGAGAGAAAGAGAGAGACGAAAAGAACATTCTCTTGCACTTACTCTCTCTTAGATAGCGATGGGAACGATCAAATTATTTGCACTATTATATCGAACATCTTTTTTATTGGCGAACGCGTCGATAAATTTTCTTTTTAATTATTACGACGAACAATAAATGTTTCATAAATGTAAAATATTTTTTCACACTGATTGGCCGTTAAGCAATAAAAATTTATTGTTCGAAATAAGATAATAATACGTGCGAGCGTATCGCTCCCATCGCTAGCCCACACGTTTCTATTTCCGCACGCGTGACAAATCTCCGCGTAGCAGCCCGCGCCCGATTTATCGAAACGACATATTCTGGCTTGCGGCCGCGTCCATATGGCACCGAGCACGCCAGTTATTTTTGTTCTCTCGCGGCACTTTCCCTACGCCTTCGACAAGTGTTTCAGGCTTCGGCTATGATGACCAACATATGGCTCCTGCGACGATTTACCTCTTTGCGCTCGATTTCAACCGTAGCTTCTTCGCTCGTCCATCTTAACTAAGGCTTCTAAACCCTTTTGGAAAATGCCACGGAACTGAAGATGTTCTCGTGGCGATGGTATAAGAGGAAGGAAGGTGAGAAAGAAAGAAAAAAACGCTTCCGTAAAGACTTACAATCGGTTAATGGCGATCAACGAACCTAGATTTTTGTCCTAAACGAATTTATAGCGAGAACGATAAATACAAATTTTATCGAAACGAAACAATACATCCGATGGATCTAAAAATGGATCGAAAATAAAACGATCTACTTGCTATTTATCGTGAGGAAAGAGATTTTTCTAATTTCGAAGATCGACCGTGTCGATCATTCGAATAATTTTCTGTTCATTATCGTGAATAATCGAGAGAGAACGAAATAGCGTCGATCGAGATGCAACGCGTCGAAGAAAGAAGGGATCGACGGGAGATGCAATCGTTTCTCTATTTCTCTCTCTCTCTCTCTCTCTCTCTCTCTCCCTCTTTCTCTCTCTTTCTCTCACTCTCTTCCGTTTGGTCCGAACTGGACGATGATTTACGAGCGTGTAATCCGTCGCAGGAATTTGTCAGACTTCGTCCGACAGTGCCCATAGGTGTTCGATCGACCGCACGACATCGATCTTTCCCTTCCTCTTTCTATATAAACTAAAAAGTTCCGACTATATAAGAAGACAGAGAGAAAGAGAGGAAAGAAGAAAGGCGCGATCCCTTGGCGTACGGTGAGAAAAAGTAAGTCTTAATAAAGTCGGGGCAAGATAAATTGTTACATTAGCATCTAGCTTGTGATTCATAGTGATGTTTCTTGCTTGACAGGGACGTAGGTTGAAATGAGAGAAAGGACAGAAAAAGAAGAAAGGAATAGAAAGAGAAAGAGACCGATTGAGAACGGTCGAACGAAGGAGGGGGAGAGTTGGAGAGGGTGGCAACGTTCTGTGATATATCGTCATTAGCATTGGTTTCATATTAGAACAAACAGGACTCGTGTTTAAGGTCCATAAAAGGCGCGCACGAAGCAAAGTCGACCCTTTTTTAATGGAGGGTGTTCTCGCGAGTCACCCCTCGCAGCGAGTACAACCTCGGACTCCTTTCGACGTTCTCATTGGCCGAACGAGCCGTGCTTCTTTACTGGCCGTGTACTGGCTTTTCGGTAACGCGAAACAAAGGGCTCGAGGGTGGTGATGGTGGTTGCGCTGATCAACCCTCGCCGTTCCTTTCCTTATAATTTACAGTCTAGATTGTATATGTGAGTTCTGGCGAGCGCGCGCCCGCGTTCGCCAGAGTTTATTGAGAACACCGTGGCGAGTGTGTCACTTCGGGCTACGCCTTTTTAATGATTTATTATACGCACCGGTGAGACCTGGGCCAAAGTTCGACGTCTTCCTCGGCCTCAGGGCTCTTTCCTTCTCCTCCTCCTTCAACTTCCAGCTGCCTCTTCCCGATCGAGCGCCGCAGATGGAGGCGCAGATGTTACGTTTCAACCCTGTCACCGTTCGTAACCACGTAGTTCCTTTCACTACCATCACCACCGTAGGTATCCTCGTAGTCTCTTCGACGTGAACGAAGAAGAAGACGAAGAGAGAGAGAGAGAAAGAGAAAGAGAGAGAGAGAGAGAGAGAGAGAGAGAGAGAGAGAGAGAGAAAGATGGTACCCCGTTCCCGATTTTTGTCTATACGAGCCACCTTTACCGAGAGAGACAGCTCGTGGAATTCGAATTTCAAGGGTATTGTCGGCTACCTGCTCTCATTCTTTCCTAATCGATGTTTTTCTAGTCGATATCGAGAGTGGCCTGTATTGAATGAACCCGCCTCTCTCCCGTCCTCCCCTTTTCTATAACGGTGCTTAAAGATCTCCGAATTTACGGTACACCCGAGGATACTACTCTTTACTAGAGTACAGTAAATCTATCTGTATATGTTTATGTGTGCGTACGCGCGCGTATGTATATTTGTGTTTGAATCGACGTGTATATCTTAAAGGAGAGGAAAGTAGGAATAAAATAACACGCGATTTATATTGAAAATTACTAAATTAATAAGAGTGGAGTGTTCTTTCATCGTGGGATAAGAGATTTCGATTACCAATCGAGCCTCTTTCGTTCGAACACGACAGACGAGACGATCGATTTCGATATCGATCTCTCGATCGATCGACCGATATCGAAATCGATCGGCAAATCGATTCACCTGAAGGCCGCGAAGCGCGAATGCGACGAGCTCGTAATAAGGGCTGCTACCTGGTAATATCGATAGAGGAACGTAATCGATAACGTTTTACGAGCACGAGTTCGTACCCTTTTTATTCCCTTCGAAATAAAGGAGGCTCCCGATAGGGAAAGATAGAAAGAGACTTACTCCCGAGACGAATTCCATGTAATGAAAAACATTTAATTGGCACGGATGTATATCGTAGAGCAGTTGGATATCGTCGTAGAATAGCCACGGTAATAGATGACCGGTTCGCAGGCACGTAAACTACCAGAGGCGAACTTCTGAAAATTTCACTTCAATAGCCAAGCTAAATTGCTTTCTGTATATTATAAGCAAGGATATTGGAATTCAGAGTATGCGTATCCTCTTCGCTCATCTAAAGTTTCGCATGAACAAAAAGAAACGCTCTATCTCTCTCTCTCTCTCTCTCTCTCTCTCTCTCTCTCTCTCTCTCTCTCTCTCTCTCTCTCTCTCTCTCTCTCTTTTTCTCTCTTTCTTACTTTCTGTGTACCACGACGCCAATTATATAACGGTAACCTCCGTCTCTCCTCTCTTTCTCTCTTTCTTTATTTCTGCAGTGTATACGCGCATATAACACTATACGCTTCTTAAGCGATGGATCGTGACATTTAGTAAATCACCGCTCGATCTTTTAGCTCTGAAATCGTACGACCGCGAATAACAGTTCGTATTATAATATATGAACGTGCTTCCCAGTGGAATACTACCTAGTGGATTGGTCATTCGGTTAGGATGTCGAACAGAATTTTTTTTCTTCCTATCTGACGAAAGAACAGTCAATCTTTTCTACGATATACCTAAGTATCATTTTTTTTGTCCTGCTCTAGGGGATTTTACGTGACGAATATTTGAAAGACAGCGAATCTTTTCTCTCTCTCTCTCTCTCTCTCTCTCTCTCTCTCTCTCTCTCTCTCTCTCTCTCTCTTTTTCGCTCAATGAAAAAGTTACGGGGCAGTGGTCCACGAAGTTTGAAGAAACGAGCACGTCCCATCCCGCGATGTAAATAAAGTGTCCGGGGGATAGTAGGCGCACTTGGCCGACTGACACAACGACGTGGCAAATGAAAAATGCCGAGACGGACGATCAATGTAAATATATTCATGACGTGGGGTGGCTGGGCGGCCACGGGGAGGCCAGATACGTGTACATACACAAACACACATATATATATACATACATACATATATATAATATAGGTATACGTGTATTTACGTATATATGTAGGGTTTTATAGGATGGGGTTCGCTGAGGACTCGATGGCACTTGGACGGCACATAATTCACTCTTTGGCAGCTCATTACAATTTAAAAAGGCCTTTGTCAGTGTATTACTCGTGATTCTCCTTACGAGCTCACAACTTGCTCTCAAACGTGTCGGTGCGTGTGTACGCTTACAAAAAGAGAAAAGAAAAGAAAAAAGAAAAATGAAGAAAAAGGAGAAAAAAAATGAAAAAAGAAAAAAGTAAAGAAAAGAGAAAATAAGAAAAGTAAAAAAGAAAGAAGAGAAAAGAGGAAAAAAAACCACTAAAAGTTTCCATTCTACTCAAGCTCGTTAGCAAGAACCATGACGGAGCAAGTTTCTATCGAAATTTATAAAGATATCGAAACTCGACGTGTTCATTTAAATGCGATCTCTTACTCTGTTGTAAATTTTGTTTTTCAAAAAGGAAAAGAAAAAAAAAAGAAACAAAGAAAGAAAAAAAGCAAAGAGAAAAGAAATATAAATGACTTATGGAAGATGTTCGTTTCAAAAAAAAAAAAATTAATAGATATTATGTACGATGTGATAAGCGCCACGTTAATTGCAAATTCGATTAAGCGTCCTCTGTCGATGATAAAAAAAGAAAAAGAGCAAAAAATCCCTAGCGTTCGGTCTCTTTTTTGTTCGACGATTCAACATCTCGGATATATCGTGAGTTGAACAAAGGCAAGCGACTGGTGCGACTGATCTCTGACGGGATTTCTAATTTAAGTCGTCCGATCAACGAGACACAACGAAGGAGAAATAGCACCGTTGGCACTTTCGAGCAATTACAGGCGTTGTTGCTTTTCTACCAAACGATTTTGATGAATGACGCGAGGAGAGCGACTAGCTCTCTATGTCGACACACACAATCACCGTTCTTCAAAAGTCACGATCGCGTTGGCGATCGACGAATGTCGAAATTTCTGAGAAGGATCGACGTGTCGCGATCAATCCGTTCAGAGTTCCGGGCTATATGGAAAAAAAAAAAAAAAAATAATAATCATGATCAGATCGAAAACAGATTAGATATACGTATACCTCTGAATATATTTCATATATAATTATAATCAATAATAATCATAAGAAAATCAATAAGAACAAATATTACGAAATTCAGAAATAACTACAATTTTTGAATAACTAATTTGTAATTATATATATATAAAGAGAAAAAGATAGAAAAAAAAGAGAGAGAGATAATATATAGTCTATTACATTATTAATATTCCAATCATCAGACGAGGAGACATCAACCTTCTATAAAAAAAAAAAAAAAGAAAAAATAGAAGGAAAAAGAAGAAGAGAGAAAATTCGATCATTAATCAAAGACATTCGATGTGATACTTTATTCGAGACACAATATCAAGAGAGTTTAATAATTCACGAAGAAAATCCGAGTGACCGATCGCGAATCTCGCAACGCGTGACGTTTTCTAGGAGATGACCGGTGTTACGAAAGAAGGGAGGAGACTCTAGAAAAAGAACGTCGAACCGTTCGAGTAAGTGGGTAAAGGAAAATGCAACTGCTTTTCCCGTGGGACAAGAAAAGAGAGCTAAGGCAGGGCACGAAATTGATATGTATTCCATGCCTTGCCGCGTCCAATCTATTGCGGGTCAAGCAGGCGGAATTTTAAACGCGGTACAAGCCGAAAACTCCCTTCCTTTTCTCGCTCATCTTTTTCTCTTCTCTTTCTCTCTTTCTCTCTCTCTCTCTCTCTCTCTCTCTCTCTTTCTCACTCTCTCTCTCTCTTTCTCTCTCTCTCTCTTTTTATCTCTCTTTATCCAAGTCCCGGTAGATCGTCCTTTGACGTATATGTGCATAACGCACGTGTATATACACTTTTCGAACACGTTCAAGGAGTATCGAGAAGCCAAGCCTCGATCGTTTCTAATACATTCTAAAAACTTACGAGCGCATAAAATACGCGATCCTATGTGTACATACTTTTATATCTATACATACATATATATATATATGCGTATGTGTGTATATATATACGTTTCTATATGGGAAAAAGAAAGAAGGAAAATATGAGAAAAAGCGAAGGGCCGGTAGCGACCACGAAGTTAGACGAAGGAATGAATGGCACTGGTCATCGCTGGAAAATTGAATTTCGTCCCTGAGGGCCTCGCGGGATGAAGTATGCTGACAGTAGGAAAATTTGCGTTTAACCGTGCGCACGCGACTCGCGAGTGAAATACAAGAGTTTCTTTTTCAGAATACCTATCCTTCAATTTCGAGAAAAATAACTTAAATTTATTCGACGTTTCTACGTGTCTAAGGTACTTAAAGAAAATTATAATAAAGTTCCTAGAATAAACTCACCGTGCGGCACCCATCCGTGATGACATTTTCCGCAATAACGAAGATGACGTTTGCCAGGAGTAAAAGACTCGCAGGTACAGCCAGTGACGGTACATCTTATAGACTGTAAATAAATAAAAAATAAATGATTAATAATGCGAAGGTTTCAAGGGTTACGTTCGTTTAAAAACGATTGGTTTTATAAAACTGTTTTTTTTTTGTTTCTAATAGAAAATTAATTAATTATTGTCGATCAAAAGGTTATAAACGCTCTTTTATGCCATTAATAATTTAAATAAAATTTGTCGTCCCGATTATTTATAGTTTGACATCCTCTTCTATATTTTACAATTTTAACTTATTTTCTCGATTATAGGAGAATATGTCGGACAGTTTGACGCGGATTAAAGAATATTTGCCAAGGGGAAGGAGATAAGAAAGAAACGAAAAAAAAAAGGGTAGGAAGGTATGATATTTTTCGAGTGACCGTTTGGCATAACGCCACCCTAGAGAAAGCTCGTAAGAGACGGCCTCGTCGGATTTTAAGGAACCGTGAATATTTTCCGCCCTTCGCTACGAAATTAACCCCTTGGGAGCCACCATCCAATCCTGGCCTCGGGTGAAAGAAAGTGCGGGCATCGGTATCGCTTTATGTACCAAACGGTTAACTCTCTGCATTTTTATTTAAATATCTATAAAAGTGTTAAACTTCGTGGTGTAAAAATGATAAGAGAAATTTGAACTTTGAACATTTTTTTATTTTTATTTTCAAAAATGTTCGTTTCAATCGATTAATTATTATTACTCAACTAGTTATATAATTCCTTAAATAAAAAATATTGTTAGTCGTTGTTGTTTCCCGTTCATAAAATTCCAGATGAGTTCATAAAAAACGAACGGATCGATATAAGAGCACCGAACGAAGACACCAGAGCTAAAACTCTTTTGCAAACTCGCGCAAGGCGTTAATATAAAGACAAATGAAGCGACGCATACGCACCTTCCTTGGCCATGTGTCTTTATATAGACAGTATCCCATGGCACCGCGAAAGCTTACAGCCTGGAAATATTTTGACACTGTTCGCTGGAAACGAGAACGTTTAAGAGATCGACAAAATTTAACAGGCGACGAATTTTATTAGCCTCACCGCGGGTTATTTATTCGAAATGGCGACAGATTATATGGGCGATATTAACGTGTAGGGGAGAGAAAGACGCTCGTAAGCTAAATTTCGAAAGTAACGTTGTGTGCGCGCTATACAGCAAACTTACCTCTGGTAGCTTTTCGGAATATACCTTGTGCCTGTTTCTTACATCAAACTTATATCACATATTCGAATATAACGAGCCTGATAACTTTCGTACCCCGAAGGTAACTCGACACCAAAAGACTCGAGCGGAATATATTTTGAACATTTCTTCGAAACATTTCCGAACGATTAACTCTTCTTACAGGGTGCATTATTTTTTATATATCTACCTATGTATCACGAAAGCTTACTGCCAAAGTAAATTGATACTTAAAACATTATCCCTGACATAAAAATTAATTTTGTTCGTGTAAACAAAAAATTAAAAGGAAAAAAAAAGTCAAAGAAAAATTAATTCCTCGCAACGTCCGATGCTTCACGATCGATCGATATTAATTAAAAGATAATAAATATATAAATAAATGAAATAAAACAAGAAAAGAGATTCCCTTTTTTTTTTTTAATAAACAAAAACGAAAAAAAGAAGAAAAACGCTAGTCGTAGTAGTAGTAGTAATAGTAATAGTAGACTGCTCATCGTTCTATCTGACTTTTCACACGGCATATCGCTTATATGATTTATCGTGCTAGTATACGTAAATGGCGTGACGCCGATGTATTATATAGTTTCTCGAATTACACGGAAGACCGGAGAGTCGCGAGAGTCTCTTGCTACTTCGGAGCAAGTCTCAAGTAGTAGTCGACTACACCTTGCGTTGCTCCTTTCCTTTTTCGTGCCTATACTCCATGAAGTATTATGTTTCGAGAAGCCACCGTCTCCTCCTCTTCGCCCGGCTTCTTTGCATCCCCTTCGTACGCGTGGTAAACGCGCGAGCCTATAACGCGCAACACACAAGGCAATAACGCTTTTACGAGCTACGAAACATTTATTGCCGGTTATGACGCCACGCCGTTTTATCATCTCGCTTCTGCTTAATGCGGCCTCCTTAAGGCTGCTCACTACTCTTGCTTTTATAATGGTTTACGCCAACAAAGAATCCAAGCGTAATACTTGACAGATTTTTATCAACAACGACTTATTTCAAAGATGAACATCTAAACGAGGAGTCGGTTTACATTTGGAAGAAAACAATCTTTTCTTCCTACGTAAATTATCGTCGAAGAAATAAGAAATGCGTTTCCTGACACGATTTGTTTTTGTTTCTTAAAGAAAATCAAGTTTCTTTGTCAAAAATTCTTGTTCGTAAAAAAGTCGACTACTCGTTTGAACATTTGTATTTAAAATGAAATCGTGTGCATCAAAATCGATCGGGGATTATGTTTGTATTCATTGTTGCCTCTTGAAATCTGTAATGAAAGGTCTTATTTGTTCGCACTTTGTTTCATTTAAATAAATGCTTCTAGCGTTCGATATAATCTATTAGCCATATCACGTTATTAAAAATAGAATCTTGAGAAAATTTTCGAGATAAACATTAAAGTGTCTCGGTTAAATTATAATTTTAAACCACCGAATGAATCTTATTGGAGAATATTATTTTTACTCTTTAATAATTTGATTTATGAACGAACACGTATAAATTTTATAAAGAAAATATTTTTAATCATTGGAAATATAATGTTATCGTGCAAAAATGTGAGATAAGAGTATAAGGTAATTCGTGAAGAAAAATTTCGCGGAATTATCGATGGAAGTTGCCCACACGAGCGTTACACGCGCTTTTCATTGTGTATTTCGCGCACAGTTTAAAGAAGACTCGCGGCACGCGTGCCGGAATTAGCGTTTGAACGGCGTAGCAGCCGGCCTTTTTGTTGTTCATTCTACACGGTCGTCACTTTGAAAGGGCGTCCGTATCGTCGTTCGATTTCGGCCATCGTATGCTTTTAATGATCGATCGCCGTGTCCTAAAGATTCGTCGGTTTGATGAACAACCAGTATCAAAACTTTCGAAATTGTTCACAAAACCTTCGATTAAGAATAGAATTCAGTTCAATCGTATATATATATATTATTTATTTAACTAGCATAGCGTAAATAGGCGTGAAAATTAAATTTGTTAATCCCGATCAATCTGTAAATAGAAATTACGCAAACGTGAAACGCTCAGAAATCTTTCATTTTGTGTATATATACATGTGTATATATATATATATATATATATATATATATATATATACGCATGCGCATAAGCGTATGTAAATCGAGTATGAAATATTACAATATATCCAAATCCGATAATTAATTGTGCAAGCATAGCTTAGGCGGGTTACACGAGATTTTCATTCAATGACGCCGTGGCTATCCAATCGCTATTTACTAATTATTAATAATATCAAAACAATGGCCACCATGGAACACACATTATGAGAACAGTCCCGCGTATAATGCAACTATCTAAATTAACATCTTTTTTCACTATTATCTGTCCCGTATTTACACTTATCTCCGTATACGATCTATCTCGCGTATGCTCTCCTAGAACCCACAATTTTGTATAGATAATTTTTCACACATTACGGAAAATGCGGAGTGGAGGTGCAGTCTCGTCAAAAAAAAAAAAAAAAAAAAAAAGAAAGAAAGAAAGAAAGAAAGAAAGAAAAAGGAGGGAAAAAAAATCGTGAATAGATATAGTTCACTTTTCTCTTAATATAGATAACGATCGAACGATGAATTAAAATGAACGAGCCGAAGCCTAAAGTAGAATTATTTTACGATGTATGGGTAAGTCGAATTTTTAATGAACACTCATCTTAACTATACTCATTATTTTCATATCTCGTTGGATTATCTTGCCACTCAAACGATACCGGGTACCGTCGAATGAAAGTTCGAAAATTCGACAGCCCTCGAGGACAACGATGCGATATGCTCGTTGCAACGAGAAAGAGAAAGAGATAGAGATGGAGAGAGAATCGCGAGTAAAGCTGTCGAGCGAGCTCATATGCTCTACGCGCGCTCGTGTTTAATGAACAGGGCTAATCTCCCGATTCGAAATGCACTGCTAACAGCGTATACACACCGACTCGTTCATCGTTGCAAATTAATTTGACCAGCGCGAATTAAACCTCAAGTATAAAGCTGGATACACTGAGTTTGTGCGTGCACGCTCCCACCCGCCCGTTTGCACGTTCATATACCTACGTGTTGGACTATGGAAGCTCATTAATGAGTTCGAGGATTTAGGCTCGCCTATGCGTTTCGCTCGGGATCTGCCCTCGAACCACCCACCCCTTCCCCGCCCGCCCCCCTCAATCCCTTTTCGTACACCGTTTGCACGAAACGGCCATCCCTTTTGGTTCGAGAACAGAGAGAAGATTGTGTACACGTAATCGTCTAGTTAAAAGGTGACATATATACAGTAAAAAAAAAAAATAGAAGAATAAGGAAAAAAAGAAACTAATTATCGTATCTCATTACTAGTTGGTTAAAAATTAAAAAGGATTCCGACAATGAAGATAGAAAAAGAGAGAGGGAGAAAGAGAGAAAGAGAGAGAGAGAGAGAAAGAATTTTCTTAGAGAAAGATTTTCTTTTTTATTCTTCATAAAAAGGGGTAGCACAAGACGATATCACAAATTCTACTTATATTTAATTAACTGTATTAAAGTCTGGCTTCGTCTTGGAAAGTTGTCTCGGAAAGAAAAATCTATAGGGAAGACTTATGATTTATTGCCTTGATATTCGGGTAGAATTAAGTAAATGATATACCTAAGCAAATTACGTGAGATTGAAATCGTCTAATAATCGATATCACGTTTCATATATGTTATCAGGTAAAATGTCTTAAAGAGTGTTAGGTCGTACGAGAAGAGTAAAGATACACGTACACACAGGTTGAAAAAAGGAAAAAAAAAATGAAAAGAAAAAAGAAAAAGAAAAATCGCTTCAACGAAAGAAAAACGATTTCGTTGGGGCGTATAACGGCCCTCGGTCCTGAAACATAACGAAATGCTAACAGCCAGTGTTCGTATATATCGTACCGTGTATTTAGCATATTGTCGCAACCACAATGGCAATTTGTGTGATATATATCTGCCCGTTAGAACGGGAAACGCTCAAATGTGGCGGAATTAACTGCTTGGATAGTCGAATGGTGGCGGCATGTCGACGAGTAAGGGAGTCGAAATAAGAAAGAAGAAAAGGGTAGTAGTTCGCGTAAACCCGTAGAAAATATGGGATCAATGGGGAATGAGAAAGGAATTTCTTGGAACGAATTATTTGGATCTTTCGTGATATACGATAAATATTCTAACTCTGTGACAAAATATCGCGATATAAGAAAGGCTCTTCTCGAGCGTGTGCTCGAATAGAGGATAGGATGGGGATGGAATCGTGGGGTGGACGGACTTGACGGACGACACCCTCAGGAGTACTAAGTCACGTCGCTATGCTAACTTTCCGGCTTCTCCTCTTTCCACAGGCCGATCCCTTACGCCACCGCATCCGGCCGATGAAATAATATCACTCCCCGATTGCCAGTCACGATCCATGTAGCGTGAAACACGATGGCCAATGCTATATCTAAGTAAGTTACATCAAATTTCCAAGATTTCTTTATTGTTTTTTCTCTTCTTTTTTCTTTTTCCTTTTCCTATTTTTTTTCTTTTTTTTTTTTTTAAGCGTAATCGCAAACACAATACTACCATCACGATCGTTTTTTTTTTTTTTTAGAAAGATCTCCAATGAAAATCACGTGGATTCGTGCGGTAAAAGTTTAATCCGTTAAATTGTCGAGAGGATTAACCGAAGGGTTATGGGTGCCTTAAACATCCGGCGAACGAGATCGCTCGTAAGTCTCAATTATTTAGGAAAATTGTGGAAACCGCAAAGCCGAGTGAGTTTTTTTCTTTTTTCCTTTCTTTTTTTGTGCTCGTGGGAAATAGCTCGGTCCTTTCCGACGAGTAGAAAATTACTTGTCTCTCTTTTCTCTTTCCCTTCTTTCCCCCTATCCCTTACCCTCAGTCCTTCTCCACCCTCTCTAACCTTCCCTTTCCTTTCTCTTCCTCTCGACGGCAAAATGGAGATACCTACATGTGGACAGGTAGACGAAACGGGTGAAGGGTACCTTTTTAAATCTCATTATTACAGCTCGCGAGCAATGCGAAAAATAAGCAGGGGTTAGATCCACCTACCGAGAAAAACCGTGTTGGAGATGGTGGAGTTGGAGGAGGAGAACTTAATCCGCCAGTTTAGCCATAAAACGACGATTGCTAGCGCACGCGCGTAAGTAAATTCTATGTTCACGTACACAGATTTATATGGGATATACACGCACACAAATGGATAAAATAGCTAGATTTTCATTGTCTGGCAACGCGTCGGAGATTTCTTTTTAATGCGATAAGAAGAACAATACCGAGAGATCCGTTAATACGATAATTCCTGGTGTCGCGCCGTACTAATGCTCCTCTGAAATTTAATAACTACGGCTTGCATTATATGCGAGATCTCTTTTTTAATTTACCTATGATGCTCCAGACTTTTTTTCCTTTCCTCTTGTTCTTTCTTTCTCTTTTTTCCTCTTGTTCTAGGGTTAGACGGCGTTAGCCAAATTTACGACGCTCCGTAATTTCACGTTCAAAAAAAATCGGACGATTATCAGGATTCTCTTTCGCTTTCGTTCCCACTCGATCTACCCCTAAAATTTATGTTCCTCTTTTTAATCTTCAGCTCGTAATAGAAAGAATGCATCAAATATCTGATCTAATGAGAAAAGTATTGAAACTTTCGTGTATCTTTTCTTTACCCTTGGTTTTCGAAAGAAGAAACATAAAAAAAAACAGAAAAAAAATATAAAACGAAATAATAACAATATTTTGAGTCTATAGAGGATAAAATCCGTATAAGACAAAGAGGAAGAAAGAAAAAAAAGAAAAAAAGAAGAAGAAAACAAAGAAAGCAGGGAGTATCCACTTTGGGTCCAGAGATTCTTCGTCGAGGAGCGCCGCCGAAAAAAAACAGAAAAGAGAAAATAAAAAATAAAAAAAAAAAAAAAGAGAGAAAGAAAAAAAAATGACTAGACATTTTAATAGAGCAGGTTTTCATCTATCGTTCCTATTCATCGGCAATTTCCGATTGGGTCTCCGTCCCTCTCGTTCACGCTCACGGGGAGGGATCGATCCGGTGTATTGTCTAGCTATACGAGCAGCACACACCGTTCGCTGGGCTGACTTTTCATCGTGACGGCCACACCTTGCGCCGTCGTCGTACGTCTCGTGTGGTGCCCGTCCGTTAAAAAGGAAAAGGAACCGTAATGGCGTAATGGCCGCCCGCCACTGTAAAGATTCAAGTTCCCTACCGAGTCTTCTTCTTTATTTTTTTTTTCTCTTCGTTCGAGGATCGTGACGGCGACACTCGACGCTCGATCCTAGCTAGATACTTTCTCCCTTCCTTTTTTTCTTTTCATTCTTTCATTCTTTCATTTTTTCTTTCTTTCTTTCTTTCTTTCTTTCTTTCTTTCTTTCTTTCTCCTATTTCATTCGTAAATGAAGAGACACACGCGATCATCGCAAGTCCTTAGGTTCTCTCTTTACATTTAGTCACACAGCTGATGGCTCTCTGACACGGGACATTGTTTCCGAGTAAATACCGTTTTAACGCTCGCCGATGACTATTTCGACGATACCTCGTGACTACGAACCCTTTTCGGGCTTTCATGCTCGTATTGCCAACGCCCAATAACCTTTCGAACACGTTCGACCTTCGCTTAGTATTAACGAAGGCGAACTACGATTATTCGCTAGGATAAGCGCGCCTTTTCTTTTTGTTTTCTTTTCTTTTTTTGTTTTCTTTTTTTTTTTTCAAGACCTGCCACATTCGATTGGTATTTATCGGTTGTTGAATATCTCCTGTTACTGTTACGAGTAACTTACTTCGATGAACTTTCGTGGTAGGTCAACGTACTCTACCACGATCGAAGGGCTGTCAATATCTCTCTTTTTTTTTTTTTTTTAATCATTATCTTTATTTTTTTTTTTTCTCAATCAAACAATTATCAAGCTTTTTATATTTATCCGTTAGAAATTCTCAGGCAATGAAGTTTGAACGAAGATAATAATACCAACTGAGAAATGTTCGTATTAACAAAGAAATCGAGATTAATAAACGGTAACATCGATCTTTAAACAAACAGATAGTAGAAAAATAAAAAAGAAAGAGAAAAAACAAAATCAAAGTATATCGATTTCTTAACTCCGAGCCAACTTACACGTTATTATTATTCCATCAATAAGTAATACGTATATAGCGGCCTGTTTATCGCGCTCTTCTCGCAGTCTACATTATCCTTAGGAAGCAGACCAAGTGAGTTATGAACGTCTCGAAGGCGAGCCCGTCTTTCGTGCATTTCTCGAGAATAAGCGTGGCTACATACGTATGTACCTACAAGAATGTAAGAGAATGTAAGAGAGCTTACGAGTATGTATTAGTGTCTTTCAGGACCCAAAGGAGGAGTATGAAGAAACAAGCGAGGGAACGATTGTGTGGGTGTGTGTATGAGAAAGAGAGAGAGAGAGAGAGAGAGAGAGAGAGAGAAACATAACATGGGAAAGGCGGCAAAGAGGATGATCATTGTTGTAGTAGTGGTGCATCGCACCCCAGAGTATCTTCTTAGCGCAAAAGCATAACGTCCAACCCCGTTGGGCCCAGCTCGATGTGTGATATATCGGCTCGTAAAAATCCTACGGGGAATAAAATATCTTCGTAGGATCTCAGGCCGAAGGTCACAGTCGCCGAAAGGGGCCCCTTCTTCCAGTCTCCACTTCGCATTTACGATGGTGACCAGCTAACATGTACATACATACTCGCGCGAAAATATTCTTGTGTAGGTGCGAACATTGTTAACAAGTCCCGTATTTTATACACTCCTTGAGAAACAACGAGGCGCGCTCTCTGTTGGAGGGAAGAGGCCTGAACGGCAGGGGTGCTCCGTTTAAACGATATTTAAACGATTCGTTCGGGTCTACGTTATTTTTGATTGAAGGATTTGAAATTTTGTTAAATCCAATCTGTAATACGATCACTTTTAATTCAGTTTACCATTTGGAGAATTCGAAATGAATAAAAGTTTCATTTATCAAGAGTATGCGATAATACAATGAAACGTTTCCAAAGTTCACTAAGTATACGTGTGTGTTTTCGTATGTCTCTGTGTAAATTTTTTAATAACTAAATTTTAATTAACTAAGTTAATACATCCATATGTGTGTGTGTGTCCATATGTTAATACATCCATATACGTGTATATATATATATATATATATATATATATATATATATATATATACACGTATATACATACATGGTCAGTTTATTGTACGAATTACATGGAAAGAAATGTTGATATCGTGGAAAAAATGATCTGTATTAATTGACTATTGGATAAAGCTCGAATTTAATGAAGATAAATATTACGTGAAAATTCGTTGATATCATTCGTATATCATTCGAAAAAGAACATTCGTGATAGGCAAACGAGAAAGAATGAGAACCGTTTGGCGGCTTTATATCCAAAGGCTGTTACTCGAGCTGCCATAATTTTAAGCATAAACACTGATTTGGCACGAGTACCGTGTCCGACGTCGCCCTATGCTCTTTTTACACATACCTTATGGAACAATGAAGTCTGTTTACCGTGATTAACTCTTGGCCGAACGAGAGCGAAAGGAAAACGTCGGCATTGGATCGATTTACACTTCAGGATGCTGAGAAAAAGAATATTCCATAAAGAATATTCCTCGAATGTGTTTTTTTCATAACACGATGTTTAAAATAACAATCGAGTGTACGATAAACGAACGAAATCATTTTTGTGTTTCATTCATTTTCTTTCTCATTCTTCTCTTTACCTTTTTTTCTAAAAAATAATTCCATTGAAACATACTTAATGACTTTAAATTCATCGCCAACAAATGTACGAATTTTTTTCTCAAAGAAATAATATCGTACTTTCAGGACAAAACGGAATAAAAAAGAGAGAGAAAGAGAGAAGGGAAAAAAAAGAGAAGAAAAGATAGCGATCGAGACTCATCCGTCGAAATTCTGTCCAGTTCGAAAGGATAGGGTCGAAAGGATCCGCGGCACTTAGCGTGGATTCGCTTTATTCTGGCCAAGTGCTTCCGGATATTCCCCGCACGTGGTGGCCGGGGTCACGGGGTTACGGTAAGGAGCAAAAGGAGAAAGAGAGAGAGAGAAAGAGAGAACGAGAAAGAAAGAGAGAGATAGATAGATAGATAGATAGATAGATAGATAGATAGATAGATAGACAGACAGATAGATAGATAGATAGATATAGAAATGGTAGTAGGAGAGTGGCGGAAAGCTCTCGGTCCGTTCGTTTTCTCGTCGTTCTGCCTCATCCCAGGCAGCCACCATCGAAGAATGGGCTGGGATGAAGGGTGGAAAAGGGTTTGGTGAACTCGGCAAAGGGGTAAGTGGAAAGTAGGAAAAGGAGGTGGACAAGAGGGAGAAATGGTGGGGTTGGAGAAAGAGGTGGAGGACGAAGAAGAGGAAGAGGAGGAGGGGGAGGAGGAGGAGGAGGAGGAGGACGGAAGAGGACGAAGGAGATGGACGTGGAGGTAGAGTAGGAGGAGGTGAAGAGAGGGTCGAAAGGGGATCGCTGCCTTCTGCACACTGGCCCCAGCGGCGGCGTATTGATCCGGAGGCGGCGGCGGTCATCCGGCCGCTAATTAAATGCCAATCGCCGACCCTCCCCACCCACGTCGTCCGACCAAACCTCACCCCACCCTCGTCACCACTACCACCACCACCATCAGCACCACCACCATCATCTCCACTACTACTAGTACGAGCTCGTGTCTACGCTCAATTCACCCTCTACTTGCCGTGCACACACTGCTTTGCGAACCGCCCCCTTTGAACGCGTACATAGACACACAGACAAGGACAGAGACGATCGTCATATCCTGTAATATCGCTATATCCTCTAACCAACCCCTTTCTCTCTATCTCCATCTTTGTCTATCTCTCTCTCTCTCTCTCTCTCTCTCTCTCTCTCTCTCTCTCTGTCTCTTTCTCTCTCCGTATCATCCTGTGGCCACGCGCGTTGTTTCATCGTCCATCGTGGTATGTGCCATGGCTAACCTTTATTATGCTGACAGTCTACAAAAGAGAAAGGGAGAGAGGAAGTGTGGATGCTGATTTTCCTGTTACGAACATTCTCTCTTCTTTCTTTTATAAAAAATATAAATTTACTAACTTCCCTCTTTCTCTCTCTCTCTTTCTCTCTCTCTCTCTCTCTCTCTCTCTCTCTCTCTCTCTTTCTTTCTTTCTGTCTCCCTTTCTCTGTTTTTCTCTCTCTTTTTTCGAGCTCCTTTTAATAAGCTTATGTAGACGTATTTCCGTAGGTAACGTTTTATAACCGGCTCGTGAATTACACCTGCACACGCGACCTACCTAAGCCGGAGACACGCGACGTGTACTCTTTGATAAGTTAATAGAGGCACGCTTCTTCATGCTCAGATTATTATCTGAACGTACGACTATATATATATATATATATATATATATATATATATATATATTTTGGGCAGTATAAAAATTCTTGTAATGTAGAGAATAGTATCTATACGATGGTGGAGAGATAGTAGTACCTAAGTATCGACGTGCTTAGCCAAACGGAATTTTCTTCGATCTCAAGTCACCCCCTTCGCGAAGGGCCAAAGAAAGGCCGGTTGATTGACTTCCCATGAGACTCCACTTTCGGAAAACCACAGCTGATCCCTTCTGGCTATCTTAGCTTCTCTCGCCACTCTTGAGCCCTGTTCGAATCTACCAAACTCCTACGAACGTGACCAGTTTATTTTCTTCCATGGTTCATTGTTACTATTACTGGAAATGTATCGATAAAATCTACCGAATAATAATTCACTTTATTATTATATTTTGGACAATTATTCACATATACGTTCCCGCGAAAGATATCGGTATATATATATATATATATATATATATATATATATATATGTCCCTATAAAGAAAAAAGAAGAAAAAAAGAATTCGATAGAAATAAAAAGAAAAAAAAAGAAGAGGAACTGGTCGATTTTGTAAAGCAAAAATCCATGCTTACGTTATTAAGTACATAACTACACGTTGGTAGTAAATCGGTACTTTCCAGGCAAACCGGCATTTTTCAGAACTGAACTCCCATTGGTGCTCGAGTAGCCCCTTCTTTATTCGAGGCGGTGTTAATTGGCGCGGAAGTAATTAAGAGATGGCCATCATCTCCGTACCCCGCGACTACCATCGATGTTCTCTTTCTCTCTTTCTGGTTGTGCAGAGAGATAGAGAGAGAGAGAGAAAACCCCCTTCTAGACCCACCAACCCCCTGGTTAACGAGCGAACGTTGCTCTGGGAGATGGCAGCGTCGTGATTAATAACAAGGTCCTCTCCAAACCTTGGCGCACAGCCTCGACGTCGAAAGGTTGTAGGTGAAATTCCTCTTACGCTTAGCCTCGCTCGCACCAACAAACGAGACCGTGTAAGAGTACACCATTAGTACATATTTACGTACATATGTAACATGTATATGTTTATATATATATATATATATATATATATATATATATACATGTATGAGGAAACGAGTAGTATGAGGAAGATCTTTTTTCTTTCACTCCTTTTTTTCACCTGAGAACGCTTGTTCCTGACATCCGTGGACCAACGAGTAATCTACTCATCGATCACCCTCCAGTTAACACGTCCGCACCTAGCCTTGAAAATCTTACTCTTCGAAACATGATCTCTCCTCTAAAAGTCTTCTTTTCTATCGGACAGATCAATGGAGTCAAAAGAGAAACTTTAGAAACGTTACATTGTGATTTCATTATAGTAAAGTATCATCGAGAAGAATATGCAGGTAAAATTAATTAATCCATTATTATATATTATAACAAGCAATACAAATCCCACTGGTCTCCATTTTCATCGAACGTAATTCACGTTCGAGATATCAGAATAGTCGACTGTTACAAATAATCGCTCTCTTTCTCTCTCTCTCTCTCTCTCTCTCTCTCTCTCTCTCTCTCTCTCTCGCTTTCTCTTTTTCTTTTTCATACTCATGCTCGTCCGTAGAGTGTCTAGTTATAACGAATAATAACATATTAAAAGGTACGACGGGATAACGAGTTACGCGCAATTAATTTTGCTTTCAGGCCCTTCGCGTGAACGAGTAGTAAACTCTAGGGAGAAAAAACGCTTTAAATCCCCATTGTCCGGTTCTCTCTCTCTCTCTCTCTCTCTCTCTCTCTCTCTCTCTTCTGATTCTCTTTTTCTCTCTTTCTATCTTTCTCGCTTTAATCACCGGATCATTCGTCAGTGGCTGGAATCGAGGCTGCGGGAAAAATCGTGAAGACCCTTCGAGTAGGCTAGAGAAAAAGAGCGAGAGAGAACTCTGGTAAAAGAAGAAGAGGGAAAAGAGAGTCGAAAGGGGGATGGGAGTAAAAAAGGGAAAGAGACGGCATTTTCGAGCTATCAGTCTGCTCTTCAACGAGGCATATCAATCTCTTCGGCTATATATCCGTCTCGTCCTGGCATCGCTTGTGCTGCTTCGGATTATCACGGCGCGTCATTAGAGATCCGAGGAGGTCACACCTGGCGCCCCCAGCTACGGCCCTGACGTGGGTAGCTAAGGCTAATGGCGCGGCAGATGCGGATCATCCTCCATTCTTCCCAAATCTTCATAAATATCCCGCCAGATATTGGTATACGTACAGCATTCATACAGCACACTTCTTTTATATATATGTGTGTGTATATATATATATATATATTTTACACGAATTTACATATACAAGTATTTCATATATAATACCGACATATTCCACATATAATATATAGATATATAGATGTATATATATGTGTGTGTATATATATATGGCTGTATACAGAGGATCGAGCTTTTTCGAGTTTGCTCGATCCAAGATCTTATTTCCGATCGAAGCTGGACTGCCCCGAAGGGATACATTGTTTCCATCGAGCCACCTACGAGAGACCTCCAATTTTTATGATATATACAGCCGCAACGCGACGTTCCTGGAATAGAATTCATGATACCATCTCGACGACCTGTAACGGACCTTTTTACGAACGCCTTTACGTCGTGGACGATACGTCGTAACTTTCAAAGGAATTGGCTAGGGGCTACGTAGTTTTTGTTCTTTAGTTTCCTTTTTCTTTCTTCTCTTTTCTTTTCTTTTCATTTCTTTTTTTTTTTTTTTTTTTTATTAAGAAACACGAGCTTTACAAATCTTTAACTGTAGAGGAGAAGCAGTGACCTAATTGCCTGAGTACGTAAAAGACTCGTCGAGTTAACGGTATAATTCGAGCGGAGCTTATCGACTTAGAGCTTACAAAATGGCTCTGTTGTACGCGACGTAAGAAGTTTACCCTCAAGCGACTCCACCTCCTTTCTTCGATCGAAGTCACTTGCACGCAACAGGCAAGAAGGGTGCTCGCTTGTGTATAATTTCGAGAAGAAAATATTGTAGTCGCGAGGATCTAAGCTAGTTTTCTCGTAGGTGGTATCAATGTGTCACGCGAAAGTCGAGACGTCGAAATCATCGGCCATTTTCTTTTTCTTTTATTTTCTTTTTTATACTTTCTATCTCTACGATCCGATCTTTATAAAAAAAAATAAATAAATAAATAAATAAATAAATAAAAGATAAAAAATTGATAAAACGAACGAATATGTACGATGATTTTCAAGGTTCGCGAACAACGATAGTCGAAGAAAAGAAAAAAGAAAACATCGAGATAAAAATATCTTACCCTTTGTGATTTCTAATGACGATCGTGTCGACTATCGAAGGATGTCATGAATCTCTTGGATACGTTCGTTCGTCTTTTGCATCTCGTTCTAAGGAGCACGACTACTCGAGGATCGATCGATCGTTAGGAGAACAGGAAAGAGCTCTCTTTCGCGCGATTACTCGTCTCGAATCGTTCGAGGATCCCTATGCACAGGCCCACCGTCGTTGAATATGTATATCAGGAAGTGCATTGCCCTTGGAGTCCTGCCAATAGATTAATAGCCACGGAATGATGCTCGAGATTTCGCTCGATATGTACTATAGTATATCGCATTACGGGAAATGACGTGACAAAATGTTAGTCGAATGACTTCGCGAACGCGAGCGTGTATGAGAGAGGGAGAGAAAGAGAGAGAAAGAAAGAAAGAAAGAAAGAAAGAAGGAAGGAAAGAAAGAAAGAAAGAAAGGACACATTCGAAGGGTCGAGGTCGGGAATGAGAAGAGACCGAAGAAAGGAGAGAGGAAAGGGGAATAAAGTGGTGGATCCCAAGGAGATCGCATAATCACTTCTTCTTTCTTCCATTCCCAGTGATCTCTTTAGGTATCCAGCACTCTGACTTTCTTTGTGAGTCGATCAGCGATGATCGAGAGAAGGAGAGAGAGAGATCGGTTGATCCTACTGGTCGGTAATGCAACGTCGTTGTGATCTTAATAACGTCGAAAATATATATATATATAAATGACTGGTAAAAAACTTCAAAAACTGCAATTTAATACTTGGGAATTCTTTTGGTTATTGTTAAAAATACGATATAAATCGATCTTAGCGAGTTTCCTTGCGTAATTCATGATGATACAATAGGTAACGGGTGGCGGGAGATATACTTAAGAATCATCGACGTGATATCAACGTCAACCTAAATATCTCGATAAAAAATGAGAAATACGAGAACCACGAACGGAGTCTATCGCGATATTGTCGATTTGACCCAATTTCGAGAAAGAGCCAGTGCGGTTTTACGACGGCGTCAAGAGTACCGTTCCCTTTTCTTTTCTCTTTTGTTCGTTGGCCGTCGTCGATTCACCCTTACGAAGGCGGATGCTTACGAAGCAGACGTCAAAACATTCGTGAAATATGAGGGTGCGCCTCGCGGAAGATCGATTCCCTAGGACCCCTAGATGAAGAGAGTACACTCTTTCTCTCTCTCTCTCTCTCTCTCTCTCTCTCTCTCTCTTTCTCTCTCTCTCTCCTTCTCTCATTCGTTCTCTTCTCGAAAAGCGATGTGCTTCGCATTGTTAAAAGCCCGTTATAGATTATGCATTAAACGCGAAGTAGAATAGGAGAGATAGCGTAACAATGGATCGGCCACTTCTGCTTCCCTGGAGGACTACGTCGTACGTCATCCTTCGATCGCGCCATCATTATAACCTCAGAAATGTGACGTATCCTTCGTGATCGAGAAATATTACGCATATTTTTTTTCCTTCTTTCTTTCTCTCTTTCTTTTTCCTTCCCTTTTGACGTTTCAACCTTCGATGGTCGTCCTTTATGAACGGGCGATCCTTGCTCGATTTTTCTTCTTCTTCTTTTTCCAAAAAAAAAAAAAAGGGAAAGGAAGAAAATGAAGGATAGAAAAAAAAACGAAACTTACGACGTTCAAACGTCAAGAAAAAAAAAAACGAAAGAAATATAGTTTTCGCAAAAGGTCGTTTCACGCGTCTTCTATAACATCGGACTTTCGACCATGTCTAAGATTTAACCGACCTTAAAAGATACTACTTACTTTTTATTTCTTCTTTTTTTTTTTCTTTCTCCTTCTTCAAAATCAGACGATCATAGTCCACCCGTTAAAAGTCACGTTCTCTTAAACGACGTATCTCAAGCAGGCCTACTATTAAATTCGAACTCGGAATCCTTTAAAAGCACATTTTGTGAATCTTTCGATACGATACCTTGACTCTCCTCTCTTAATCTCGATTCCTCGATCCAGACAAACCGTGCTAACCGTTGAATGTCGATCGAATTACCGGCCATTTCGACGTCCTCGAGTGGACTGAGAGCAAAAATAATGCATGTAATCTGGCTCGCAAAACCGTTTGACCTCTCCTCTCTTTCTCTCTCTCTCTCTCTTTCTCTGTCGAATATAATGTCTAACCCTAGTATTATCCAAAATATCTTCTCGACGCGATACTAGGGAGATGGACGAGACAATGTGGCGTAGGAAAGGAAGAAAAAAGTGAAAAAGTGAAAAAGGTGAAAGGGAGATAAAGGGAGAAGAAAAAGGGGAGAGAGAGAAAGAGAAAGAGAGGGGGAGAGAGAAAGAGAGAGAAAGAGGGGTAGGACAGAGGATAAAAAGAAGAGGCACGCGATTACGAGGATTACGGGAAAGCCGACGTGACTCCATATGCGAGAGATATTACACGAACGTGTAATTTCATTATTACGGCTAATCTGTTGACATTAGAGAACAGTCGGCCAAATTGTTGGGTCTCCAAATCGGAGCAGACTTCGTTTGCCGCGTCGGCCATTATGTTAAACAGTTTAAACCATTCTAAACGACCGAAACGAGCACTACCCCGGTGAGGTTCTCTCGTTCTTTTCTCTGCGACGACGATTATTCTAATCTTGTCTCTCCACATCCTAGATTCGGCGTCGTCTCGACAAAACCACCAACAAACTAACCCCGGTTCTTCTTTCCTCATTTGATCACGCGAAAAAAAGAAAAAGAAAAAATATATATATATATATATTATAGTTTTATCTCGGGCTTGACGAATGAGATACGCCGTCAAATAATTATCTTACTCGATATCTACCCTTAATAAATTATTACTTTGAAATTGAAGGATATTAAAAATAATTAAATCGTTTCTTATAAAAATTAATATCTCAATAATACTCTAATAATTAAGATATTATTTAGTTTCTTCGTTCGATCGATTCTTCGAAGAAAATATAAAAGACGTTTGAAGATGTTACACGCAATTTGCAAGGATACTCGATCGTTGAAATTGAGTAGGATCTATACGAAGAAGGATCGAAATCTTCTCTCTTTCTCTATCTTTTTCATAAGATTTTATTATCATCCTGACGACTCGTCGTTACGTCACTCTCTCGCGACGCGTCCATCCAGCCATTGTCATCGCCCTGGCGATTGTCGACAGTCATCCGGCACGATTGAGCGAGCGGCCGCGACCTTCGCGCAATTAAAACCTCTTGAAGTTTCATGCGTTACGCGCGACAATATCTATAGTATTGGTGGCTCGATGAATGCATTGTTAACGGGAAACGAAGTATTCGTGACTTTGACGCATCGAACTTGTCGCGAGCTCGCACAACTCGATCTATTCCAGTGGTTTTCAAACTTTTCTAAGCCTCGAGAAATATTTTTTCTATATACATATCAAATCTACATGCAATAATAATAAGGATATACGATATCCTGAAAGTATACTTTCTTTCTTTTTCTTTTTTTTCGGAATTAAAATACGCCGTTTCTTCTTTTTCTTTTCTTTTTCTTTCAATAACACACGATTATAACGTCAAACAAACTATAAGAGTACACTAAGATGTTTATTAAACAAATAAAAAAATATTGAATGATATTGATGGATTCGGGTTCTTTCAGCAAACATTCTGACTTGTAATACCTCTTAGATCAATATCACGGATCATTGAAAACCACTGATCTATTCCAACGATAGAAATAAGAGAAGAAAAATGAAAAGAATCGGGGTTGGACTCGAATGACGAAGAGGAGCACGAGAGTCTCTCCGAGCAGTGAAAATCTTTATTAATGAACCGTCACACTTACTCAGCCATTTACTCAGCGTTCGACGTTTCGCTTTGGATCCTTTTTTGCCGAGGAGCACGGTACGATAATTTTGACGCGATTACAGAATGCCGATGAATAATACGTTTAAAATCCTATTAACCTCCGTACGTAGATACACACACACACACACACACACATATATATATATACGCGAGTAACATCGTTTTCTTCCATCGCGAGCGTTGATAATCTTCTTAACTACGCGATTTATTTCGAGCGCCTTCTACGTTTTATTTCTTTTGCAAAGTGCACGTGGAGCAAAAAAAAAAAAGAAAAGAGAGAAAGAAGAATAATAAGAAGGAGATGAAGACGAAGGAGCAGAAGAAACAGCGTTCCTTTCAACGATATAAACATTGTCGTGGTAATCTCTTCTGTAAGCCTTTGAAAGCGTTCATTAATTTTCCATTACCTTCGTCGTCTCTATTTTATGAACACTCCTCGTCCTCGTCCTCGTCGTCATCCCCCTCCTCCTCCTCCTCCTCCTCCTTCTTCTCTTTTTTCTTCCCCTTTTTTCATCTCCTTCCTCTTCTTCAAACAATGACAAAAATGGCAGGCCAAGTGACGCGAATAAAATACACGCACGTCGAACGGAAGATACGAGTAAATTGAGGATAAGTAGATCGAGGAGGATGAAGGTGCGTGACGAGGTGCCTTTCTTCCTTTTTTTTTTTTGAGGCTGACCGAGCTCCTCTCGATGAGTGTCACAAAAGAATACTCGGATCTTCTCCGGCGTATCGGTCTCTCTTTTCGCATTCGTCTTTCACGTTCGAGTCATTCGTCGAGCAGCACGACACTTCTTGTCGGCTGTCGCATCAAAAAAATAAAAGGAAGGATATCCCGAGAGTTCTTATATAAATGTATGTGCATGTGTGTGTGTGTGTGTGTGTGTGTGTGTGTGTGTGTGTGTATGTGTGTATATGCATACATATACAAACACGTAAAAAAACTTATAACTGTGTACGTGGTGTGCGTTTGTGTGTGCACGTGTAGGTATACGTGAGAAGGAAAAGACGCGAGATGAAACAACAATGAAAGGCATCAATGAGGGAACCGCGTGTCGGTGGAGGCACAAATTACAGGCGATTGCCGTTCCCTCCTCGAAACCATCCTCGTCGTTCGTCCTCGTCCTCCGAGGTGACAAGCATCCCGAGTATTTTTTCTCGATCGGCCCATCCAATGGCGTAGAGAAACTGCACCTTCTTCGATCGGTGTTAGCCCCGCGATTCGTTCCTCACGATCGTAATTATTTCTCGCATAAATCCGATAAATTCGTCTATTCTCTGATCCGTTTTTATAGAACTCTTTTTTTTTTGCTTTCCAATCACTACGAATACATTCGACGTTCGATATTTGAACGAAAATGATTTAAACGACTTAACGTGAAACTACTAAAATATAACATTCGTTATAGCGCGATCGAGGTATTTATTTGTTTGTTTATTTTTTCTTTTTCCTTCGAACGGACAAGCATTATTCATCGTTGATACATCTCCCGAAGTTCATAAAGTTATTAATGCAATCGCGGAAACTGTAGCTTTCCTACGCCTCTGCGAGCAAGGTGCGAGCCGCAAAAGAATAGACGGAATGAGGAGAGTGTGAAGTGTGAAGACGGTTAGGGACTCGTTAGCTCGAATGATAAGTCGGAGCAATTTCACAGCTTGAAGCGCCGACAAAACAGGAACTGGCAGATGCCTACGTCCGAGATCCACGTGAGAGCCTATTCTTTGGTAGTGAGCGATTCCGCGGGAGGGCTACTTAGAAGTTGAACGTTGATCGTTATGTCTACCCACTACGGTGATACTTAGATCGAGCGTGACTTAAGAAGAACCGTGAATGCCATCGAAAATTTTATCAACTCCGTATAATTCCTAAATCTTGATATATCTTTTTCAAAGAATCAACAAAATATATATTATCTTTGATAAAAATCATTAAAATCGAGCAAGTGAATAGATATTTCGTCTAAATGCAATGATTTAATGCTCGGTTTAATTCGAAGATCGAACTTCGATGAAGTTTCCCCTGTACAACTGTACGTCTTAAGACCAGTGTTTTACTCTCCCAGAATAAAAATCCTAACTGACTGAGAGACCTAGCTGGGAACTTGAAGGAAAATAGAATCAGGGAGAAAGAGATAGAAAGTGGAGGAAAGATAGCGAGGCAGAGAGACAGAGAGACAGGGATACGGAAAGAAAGAGAGAGATAGAGATAGCTGGATAGAGAGAGAAAGAGAGAGAGAGAGAGAGAGAACGGAATGGAGCAAAGTGCAGATCGTACTCGGCGTCCGGTTGCCAGGCAACGCGCTAATTAGCCCACCCAGCTCTTTGGAGTGGATACTCGACGGTACTTGATAACTTCTCTCTCTCTCTGTCTCTCTCTCTCTCTCTCTCTCTCTCTCTCTCTCTCTCTCTCTCTCTCTGTCTCACTGTCTCGCACACAGACGATGACGACGATGACGACCCAACGACGACGACGACGACGACGACGACGACGACGAGGACAACGACGACAACGACGAGTATTCGCTCTCTCGTTCAATTCACCCTTGACTATCCGATCATTCAATGATAGTGACATCGTACTTGTACGATCATTAATAATTCCATGAAGAACGCGTACGATCCAATAATCGAATTCCGATTTTCTACTTTGATCATTGATCGAACCCGTCGCTAGAACATGCAACTAGGAACTTTCGAAGTTCGTTATTACGATAGTCGTTGTTACGTAAAAATAGAATTGAAAGATTGGACTGTAACGAAATGTCCAACTATTCTTTCTCGACATTGGTCTATGCTTTTGTATGATAGAATAAAAAGATTACGTCGATGACGATGACGATGACGATCACGATCACGATCACGATCACGATCACGATCACGATGATAATAATGATGATGACGATATACGAAGATGACGATAATGACAAGGAATCAAAGGGTTCGTTGTCCACTTTAACTTTTCCCACGACGAAATATTCCAAGATGACACCTGTGCGAACGTTTTGGTACGTTTGGCATATCACGCACGTGTGATACATCGTTTCATTTTACGTATAATAAAAGCGTTAACGGATGCATACGGATTCCTCCTTCTTTGTACTCCTCTCGAAATTCGCCGAGAAAAATACCTATCATTTTTATGCCGTTTTACCTCTATCATTTGACTCACCTCAATTACGATCACTTTCTTATTGAATTTTGTTATAAATTTCATTGCAGGGTATCTCTCTTTATTAAGTAACCGAAATTATAATCTAAGAAATAATAACGGATTGTTTATCACTATTCCAATAACAAATTCAGAATAATAAGTTAATCAATTTTAGATTATCATTCAATCTTATCTCTTAATATTAATATCGTTTATTAAATTCATTAACGAAAACGACTGTTCCGTTAATTTATTTATTTTCTTTTTCTTTTTCTTTTTTATCGACAAATTATTTTAAATCATCTTTTTTACGCAGAGCCAGGAGTACCTACATCCTGTCGATGCTTCTTTCAATGCAACCTTGCAATGTTTGAATTTACAAGAAGATGATGTAACGATGGAAAGAGAGAGAGAGAGAGAGAGAGAGAGAGAGAGAGAGAGAGAGAGAGAGAGAGAGAGAAAGTAACGGCGTGAAAAAAGTTGAGGTAATCAACGCGCGAGCTTGCCTTTTAACTGGGCCGCTTTTAGCGCGACAAATTATCCGAACGAGCGAAGAAGAAACCGCATTCGATCGGTCGTCACGGTTGAGCTGTCACGAGTTAATACGAGCTTGCCTCAATTTCGACGATAATTTTGAGGAAGTTTTCTTTCTCTTTCTCTCACTCACTCTCACTCACTCTCTCTCTACCTTTCTCACTCTTTCAAGACGATACGATAAATCATTGAAACGTGCAGGTGGACGCGATAGCTTCGTGACAGGAATGATAAGCAAGGTGCAAGTTTTTCCTGAGCTAACGTTACCTCTTCAAAAGACGTTATCTCGTTTAAGTACTTACGAATTATGCGTATCGGCTTAATGACGAGACGTTCGACGGCTTGTCCGATAAGTTGGAGAAGGAGTAAAGATCTTGAAAAAAATCGTTCACTGAGTGAAGAGACACGAGTGAATTATATGTATATTCCGATTATCGAAGAGAACATCGTAACATTAATTATCTTGCTCGCCGTACACGTTGTAAAGTAATTATACGATCAAGTTTATGAATCGATTTCTTATCTCTTTCTTTCTCTCTATCTCTCTTCTCTCTGTTGATTACTCTTACGCGTAAACACAGCTTGTCAAAATCATTTGTCGATCTCCGGAAGGGGAAGAAAAAAATATATTTACAAACCATATATACACGTGTATATATACGCACACTGCGTTTTCGTTGTTTCTTCCTTCACAATAATCTTGTAAAAAGGAAAAAGAAAAAAATGTGAAAGAAAGAAAAAAAAAAAATAAGTAAAATGCGATCAAATGTTTTAAAAGCTCTGAAACGGACGGTTTTGCGATCGAGATAAACCAAAAAGATAAAGCAACAAAAGATATTTTCTGAGAGAAGATTGAAGAATGGAAAGAGAAAGACAAAGAAAAAGAAAGAGAGAGAAAGAGAGAGAGAGAGAGAGAAGATGACAAAGAAAAGCCGTGGGATAGGGAAGATGCACCGAAGTAACGCTGCGAAGTGAATCGCACGGAAGATGAAGAGAGGATGAGAAGGATGAGGAAGAGAAGATGAAGAGACAAGAACGGAGAATATAGGAGGCAAAGGGAACGTCGGTTAAACCGGGTTAAAAGATCGCCCGAAGACAGACGTAGGAGAGCGAGCAGAAATGGTTCCCTCTGTCTATCTCTCTCGCACTCACCTTTAGACTCTCGCATCTCTGGTGGAACGTACAGGTGCGCCACGGAGGAGGCGGCCGCCAGCTCGTAAAGATGCAAATACTCTCAGGATGGACTCGTCAGCGCTCTGTCAAAGTGCGATTGCGAAAGGGAGCGGCGCGGTTCTTCCGCGAGCAGGCCCTTCGCGAAAGAATATTGTGTTGCGGTCGGAAGATAAACAATGGCTGTGGCCCTCCATCGAGTTCTCGAGTTCTTTGCTTCTTTCTCTTTCTCTCTCTCTCTCTCTCTCTCTCTCTTCTCGTCTTCTCTTTACCCCTCCGGCTCGCATTTTCTGTTTGTTCGACAAATAAAACCTCACGGAAGGGTGCTCGTCTTTCTCTCTCTGTCTCTCTCTCTCTCTTTCTCTTTCTCTCTTTCTCTTTCTTGCCTTCCTCTTCGATAAATCGTTCCGTCCTTCTTCTTTGCCACGAAGAATAAGAAGATGCACCCTTTGACTCGAACACATACTCCGAGCACATAAGAAGAGAAGATAGTCTTCTTTCCTCGTCTCATCTTAAAGGGTATAAGCTCGTGCGACCAACGCTTTATATCTATCCTTGTCACGGTACGATAGAGAAGGCAGAATCACTGGCTTAATACGATGCTCTTCCTAGGCGCAAGACCCGAATGCCTTGGATTTATTTAGGATTTGCAGGGTAAATATAACACCTAGTTCGAACGGTCGAGCTACAAGCTCGGGAAGCTTCGGACCTCCCTACGTAGATAAATAAATAATCGACGATTTTTCGTCTCTTTCTCTCTAGCTCTTTCTCAATGAGAACGATGAGGACGATCGAGGATGAACGCGTTGGATAACATCCTACTCGACCTTACTCTTCTCTACACACATCTTTCTCTATATCTCTCTCTCTCTCTCTCTCCCCTCTCCCTCTCTCTTTTTCTCTCACGGCATTCTCGTAATCCCGGGTCAACGAGGATTGTTGTTTTAAGGGCGTGAAACATGACAGGTGCACAATGCCACGGTGATGTTGCAGGTGCGAATAGCGGGGCTAACGATGGTACCGTGAAAGTCAGAAATCCTCGACGTCGTCGGTCGCACTACGTCCCAGTCCGTGTAACACGAGACAATTTGTGGATCTTTGTGGAACGAAGATCCTTTGAAAAGCGCCGATTCATCGACGGTATAACCATCGCGCCGAAAGGACCGACCTACCTACGCTTTTCCCTTTATTTTCCATTTTCTTCCCCCTTCAACGTTAAATACGATTATGGGAAATAAGAAAATCTCTAGTTTTTCCTCAATATTTTTCTTCTCCTTCTTTTTTTTTCTGTTAGTTCTTTCGTTCGTTCGTTTTTCGTTTGTTACAAGTTATACGATCATTAAGCTGAAACTTGATGTCTAAAATATCAAGTGTCTGCATTTAATTACGTCTCAAGTTGGTTCGCACGATCGAACAATTAGATTTTATTATTCCATCCCTCGTATACATGTGTTACAACGGAATGATCGATTCACCACGCGCGTGAGTCCGATTTTATTTTTTATCTCATTAACAACGAATCCACTTTTAAATGTCGTCTCCAAGAAGAAGAACGAGAAGAGGAAGGACTGCTGTGATGGAGCTATAGAGAAAGCACGGTGGACCAGTGGTTTATGAAGTCGATCCCTTATGGGGTACAATGTCGTGCACACGTACGCTCTATCTCTCTCTTTTGCGTGCCTGAGCGGGCGCGCGCGCGCGCGCGCAAACGCGAACGCCGCGGCAATGATAATTAATCAACCTCAACGCCGCAGTGGCGCCCTCAGCTGCGCAGCCGGAGAGCGTAATAATCTCTCGCGAGCTGTGTGGTCCATCCTTGTCCTTCGTCCTCTCTTCTCGTGTCCCGCTACGGAACAGTTCTTTGAACGCGATCGCACGCGGTCATTGCCTGTGCGTAGCCCCCATTCCTCCGATAGCAAACTCGTCTCTTTTCCTTCTCGAGATTTGTATCTAAATATTCGTTTTATTCTTTCGTTTTTCTCTCGTTTCTCTCTTTTTTTATTTCTCTGTTCTTATCCATCTTTTTCTTTATTTATTTTTCAACGTTCGATAACTAGAGAGTATCAATTTTATCGCAAAAGTATTTTAACGACGCATGGCAATTTCAAGCGTGAATTATAAATTTCGCAATACCGAAGAAAGACGGTAGAAATAATGTTTTATAAAATCGTTTGTAAACTTCGTCAAAATCATTACAATTATTCGATTAAATGCGACGATGGAAAATGAAAGATAAAAGTAAGTAGGAAAAGAAATTCGATGTTGCTGATGATTCGAGCGATGATGATTGAATTATAATTAAATAAATAAGAATAAATCTATAGGACGTTATATCGATTAATAGAAAGTTCGTAAACGAAATTATTGAATATCGTATGTACGATGAATTTGAAGGTGGAATTATTCGAGTGCTCGATTAGACGAAAGGAAAAAACGAAAGAAAGAAAAAGAAAGAGGAAAGAAAAAAAAATAAATCGGAAAATTCTGGTTGAAATGCGAACGTTATCTCACTTAATTAGAATTAACAGAGAAACCGGATTCGTAATCGACTTTTCGCGCGGGCCGCGAGAAGAAAGGAGGCGAGCGTGCCGTTGATAATTTGTCGATTAAGATAAAATTGAGTAATCGAGGCGTGCGTGAACGGAATGTGGAGCGCGGAATCAAAAGAGTAGAAAGAGGTGGAGAAGGAGGAAGAGAAGGAAGAAGAAGACGAGAAGAACGAGGAGAAAGAGAAGGAAGGAAGGAAAGCTAAAGCGGCATTTTGACTAAATGGAAGGAGTAAAAGGAGGAGAGGGGAGCGATAGAGAGAGAGAGAGAGAGAGAGAGAGAGAGAGAGAGAGAGGAGAGAAGCAGGCTGGACTCTTTCGAGGTAGAATATAATTGGGTCAACGACGATGCCTCGACGCGGCTCGTCTTTGCGTCGCATTAATTTGCAAAAAGAGGGACCTTCGCAAAATTGGGCCCGTCCCACTCTTAGTGCCCGTAAAGTAAATCGCATTTCATCGGTTCTTCCCTCTTATTCTTCCTCTTTTTCTCTCTCTCTTTCCCTCTTTCTCTTTCTTCCTGCTTCTTTTCCTTGTAGTAAAGCAATGCTTGTTGTACTGTACTGTAACATAGTATTGGTAGCAGACGGAAGGCCGTAATTGGTATTAAACGATCGACGAACGAATCGGACGATCGAACGCTTGCTTTGCTCGATAAATTTCCATTTTTACGTTTATACGGATAACAACGATGGTGGACAACCGGTGAGATTGTACTGCTGACTCGCGAGTCATCGAAGGAATTCAATTTGGTCGATCGAGAAAAGAAAGGTACTGTACGGAGAAAATAGAGGCATGGGTGATCTCTGCAGGTGAAGAGAAAACAGATAGAAAGAAAAAAATAGAAAGAGAGGGAGAGAGGGGGGGGAGAAAGAGCGTAAAATTCCACGTACAACTAATTACTGGCGCAGCGTGATTGCATGTGGACACACTGACGTGTCATCGCCATTAATCGTGAGATAATTAATAGACGATCGTCGCTAATTGCGCGATCGGATCTCGGAACCCTTAATGAGGCGTGACGATGAAAGATTCTATTTGTGACGTGTTCTCCTTCTCTCTCTCTCTCTCTCTCTCTCTCTCTCTTTTTTTTCTTTTTTTTCTTTTTCTCTTTTGGAGGGGTATGAAAGTAACGTGTAACAAAGAACGATGCGTTAAAAAAAGATATATATTCGTCGTGTCAAAAATCGTATCGTAATGATTTTTCCTCGGTTTTAAATATGCAAGAAAGCAACAAGCTTGATCCATTTAATTCAAGACGTTTACAAACGTATTGACATAACCGTATCGACTATACACTATTTCTCTCTCTTATTTGTTGAAACGTTTATAATGCTGAAGTCGCTAAGACGCTCGAAACAATTTCCACGATAAATGTCAACGAAACGAGCCAGTGAGTTATTACCGACGGAATAACGTGATAAAATTATAACTATCTAACGCAAAGGAGACGCAGAAAATTTCTGTTTACCGAATATTCAAATTCACTAAATCGATGATTAACGAATCAGTGTCGGGGAAGGAAAAAAGTGAGTAATTTATTTCTGAAAATGGCCGTGTCCATCGAAATTACATAGTTTGGATAATCGAGTTACCGTAGTGCCTTGTAATTTCCATACAAATTTTTTTAAGAGACTACGTGAACGCGCACACGCAAACGGATGCACACAAACATAGGTAACTACCTTCTACCTACCTATCTATCTACCTACACAGATTTTAGAGAGACGCGACAGATCGTAGAATCGTCAACGGATCGGATCCGATTGTCACGATGGCGAGAATTTGCATCGATGTAAAAGCCTCTCCTTTCACGCCTTATACGCGAGAATGACAGGCTCGTAATCCGTGTCCACCCACACTACCATAGTCCTCCTCTTCATTCTCCTCCTCTTCTTCCTCCTCCTCGTCTTCCTTCTCCTTCTCTTTCCTACTCTTTACTCCACCTCTTCCTCTCAACCCCGAGCGTTCATCCTTTTTTTTTCTTTCTTTCTCTCTCTCTCTCTCTCTCTGTCTCTCTTTCTCTTTTTCTCTCTCTCCGTCTCGTTGCTCCTCCCGTCATTTATCGCGGCTCGCATCGCCTCGTCTACCCGGCGGCCTCGAAGCGACGTTCCTTTTCGAAAATCTTTCGTAGATGTACAAGATACTGTATTGTTGTACCGAACCTGAATATTACTCTCATGCAATTTAACGAATTAAATAAGAAACGATATATTATTTGTCGAATTATATTCAATTATTAGAAAAGATTGTTCGTAATAGCCTTAGATATTCAGCCGTATGATATAAAAATAATAATTTAAATATGATATGTAAATATCTATGAAACTTGTATTTCACATAACGTTATCTCCCATTGTAATAAATATCATGCATTAAATATACGTATATACACAGTATTACGATAATTAGAAACAATCGAGAAAAATTATTAATATCGTTCACAAACTCTTCTAAACTTGTAAAGAGCACTCGTTAGCATTGCTACGGAATCAGAACGTGTTTTTCGATATTTCTTATAGATAAGATCGGAAAGGACGATGGCCGTATATGCGTTAGAAGCATACATATATATATATATATGTACATATATACATACACACACACACACATTTATATATATATATACGATGAGCTTCTTATCGATAACGTGACCAAACGTAATGCTCGCACACACATCGCTAACGCGGCCGGTTCGTATTATCTGAAATGCACAGCTGCCGTGCTCCCACACGGGTCCTCCGGTATAAAAACAAAAGTCCGAAGCGCGATACTGTTCGCGTGATCACACACGTGTGGCATGTTAATACACAATAAGAAATTAAGAACCGTTCCGTGGCTCGAACCACCGGTGCATTTAATGCACCGTACTTTAAAATCGCGGCCGCCATCGCGGTGCGTCCCAGGACCGGCATAAAACTATTCGAAACTTGTTTTTAGGAGTATTCTCCCTTCTCTCGGTTTACCTACCACTCGTTTGTACGATGAAAAATGATACGGACGGATAATTCGGCCTAATTTAGTCTCCTTTGTTATTTATACAATCTTTTATTATCTCCAACTTTATTATCGAGAAAACCGATACGCGTTCCTTCGATATAAACTTTTCAAGAGAAAACACGACGACACTGTTAAAATCATCGACTTCTTCGATGAATTATGATTGGTATTCGATATCTCTTCTATCTTTTCTCTTTGTTTTTTATTTCGTTTCCTCGTGCGTCGAGGATGATCGTGCGTCTGAAAATTATAATTGATCGAACGTAAAAGTACGAACTAGATGTATAAGATTTAACAGGAGTCGTAATAAATTTGTATAAATTATAATTGACGATCGATAAATCGATGAACGCTAAGAATGATACGTGAAAATTCGAAAAGAATCCTAGTCGTATCCTAGTCGTGATAATAAAAATCTCGAAATGACAAAATCCAAGAACAAATTCGTATTTTTTGAAAAAAAAAATAACGCCTTAGAAGTTTGTCGGTCGACTAGACAGAACGGAGAAAACTTTGGTACTGGACAAACAGAAATTCGTTTAGCAGGTCAGTGCTGCTACCGGTGAGGACAAACAATCCGAACGGACTTTCGGTAATAACAATGAAATATTTTTTGAGCGGCGTTTCAGTTATTTCTTTTACTAGGGGATAGCTAGTCGAAAAGAAAAGAAAAGGGATAGGATGATATAGGTAGATAGAAAGGGAATAGAAAAAGAAAGGAAGAAAAGAAATAGAAGAAAAATGTAAAAGAAAAAAAAAAGGTAGAATCGAATTTCGTGGTGGCCGAAAAAGGCATAAAGCCCAGGAGCTTGGACCACGTTAACGACTGTTCAGGTGCTAATTGCACCGGCGACGACGATTCGGGGACAACCGAGCTAAATACTTTAGTAAATAATACCTTCCTGAGCTAGCAACGTCGGATTCACAAAGAAAAAATTCATCCTTCTCTTCTCTTTTCTTCTCTTTTCTTCTCTTTCATGGCCGTCACGACCAATGAAATTTTTCTTTCTTCACATAACCAACGATCTATTTCTTTTTCCTGATATTTCAAACCAAATCGAAAACTAACTGTTATACCATTTTAATCGCGAGATTAAGATTAGGAAACCCGTTTAATGTTATCTCGTTGATTACCCTAGGAAGTAACATTAAAACCTACATAACATTTTCCTTTTTGAAATTAAACGCTCCTAACGAGTAAGATAAGATAACATCCAGAGATCGAACGACTCGAAATTCCAACTTATAGATACAATTCCAACGAAACGAAGCGAATAATATTACGAGTTCTTTATTCCTTTCATTATCATATATCATATATATCACTACTGAAAGACAATATGAAAACAATATATAGCTACTACTGAAAGGCAACATGAAAATAAAAATTTGATGATATAAAACTTCGACGATGTACTCCGTAATATAGGTATCACTTAAAAGACAGACAACAAAAAATTCACAATCCATAAAGTCCAAAATTAATGATTACATTGTTTGTTATCTTCTATATTGTAGTCTACTCCATGAGAAGAAGAAGAAGAGGAAGAAAAAAGAAAGAAAACATTCCTCCAGCAATTGCTTTTCAGAATTTCTTCTAATCTTTTGCTATGTAAGCTGGTGCTTGAGAGAAAGAAAAAGAAAAAGAAAAAGAAAAAGAAAAAGAGTGAGTAAGAGAGAGAGAGAGAGAGAGAGAGAGAGAGAGAGAAAGAGAGAGGGGTAGGATGAAGTTGGAGGGTGAAACGAGGTTGCAGCGAAGCTACAAACGACAAAAGGAATCATCCAGCACCGACATGAATATTCACAACGAGTTTTGCATTTATTAAAACAACACAGGGAAACCCCTTTATTCATGGTGCGCTCGCATAATTACAAAGTCTATCTGGATACATCTCTATTTTTACGGTAACGCGCGGATGCTTCTGGAACTTTGCTACGTCGTCGGTGACTCTCCCTCTTTCGAAAACGATAAATCATTTCACTCGTCGTCTTGCTCCTCTTGTCGTTATTCGTAAGGAAAAAAAAAAAAAAGAAAAGTATAAAAAAAAAATTTTTTTTTAATCTTTGAAAATCAAGATGGCATGTTCGCGATTGTGATCAACTAAAAAAAAAAAAAAAAAGAAAACATCGAAACCATGATTTTCGTTTCCGCTAAATTACTATACGCATTACATATTACATTACCTATTTTAACATTGAAGTATATTTGAAAAAAAAGAAAGCAACAAATTAAAATTTTATTCGACCGTGTACCTACTGGAAATAAAAAAAAAAAAAAAAGAAAAAAAGGAAAGAACTTCTGGTCGATGATGACTCCGACGACAGCGTGAGACCCGAGGATTATCGATTCTTCGTATCTTCATCAAAGATTCTCCTCGTTATAAGAAAAACGTTTGCTTTTCTATGGCGAGTAAATTGTAAAATATGTATCGCGTGTGTATGGGGTGATGGCGCAGAAAGAGGAGAGCTTTTTCTCTCTCTCTCTCTCTCTCTCTCTCTCTCTCTCTCTCTCTATCTCTATCTCTATCTCTATCTCTATCTCTATCTCTATCTCTATCTCTCTCTCTTCCTATCGAATGAAAAAAATGAAGCCACTCGCCGTTTTACAGTCGATGCAAAAACGGGACTTAAGAAATGATAATGTACGTTGCAGCTGGTGCATAGACCCGTAATCCTTACCTGTGCGACACACCTATCTAATATACTACATGCATACATGTATACGAAAGTATACACACATCTAATGCTAAAGCATTTACACAAGTTTACGTACGCCAATCGAGCTCGGCTCGTTATCTTGTGACTCAGAGATCAGAAACGGCGATACTAATCTTGATATTTATTTTATTTCTCTTTCTCGCTCTCTCTCTCTCTCTCTCTCTCTCTCTCTCTCTCTCTCTCTCTCTCTTTCTTTCTCTTTCTCTGTCTGTCTTTCTTCCTCTCTGTTTTCTTGGAGAGAACTAAGGTAACGGAGTGAGTGCACACGCGTTGAATATCGATTCCAGATAAATGCTAAAAAATATCAAACTGCTCGATTTACTTTACGTATTACACATTTTACTCTGCGACGAAGAGAAGCCGAAGCTTCTCTTTCACGAGAATATGAAAGAGAGAAAAGGAAATACAGAGAGAGAGAGAGAGAGAAAGAGAGAGTTGCGTTACGTTTTCTCGATATTTACATCCATCAAATGATTTATACATCGTATTCGGAAAGTCAGGGACGTAATTGAAATTAACCTCGCGTATCATCGATAGTCTTGTCGAAAATTTACAAAAAAAAAGGAAAGAAGAGAATAAGACTTTCGAATGTTTCCATCCTTCGATTAAAAAAATCTTTATCGAATTTTCATTAAATATCTTACGAATACGATCTCACTTAACTTTCATTTTTAAGACGTTATGAGAGTCGGGAAAAAAAAGAAAAAGAAAAAAGGTGGATGATAAAATAAAAATATATAATAATAAAAATAAATAAAAAGATATAAGCGTACGGATAATAATCATGAAAAGTCGAAAAGAAGAAACGTGAAAGGACCAAAAACTTTCTGAAACACTTTGTACCGTTATAACGATCGAAAATTATCTCGAAACAAATTAGACTCGATTCGCTCGTTACAGGATGAAAACGTTTAAGCGTGCGCCTGCCGTCGTATCCGTCAGGATACTCAAGGAGAACTCGCTGGAAGTCGCGATCCCGCGTTCAGTGAATCCGGTAACTGTCGTAAAACGTTTTCAAAGACTTACCGAGTAACGACCACCAAAGGATCCTTTTTTTATAAAGAGTCGGTTTAAAGTCTGTTGATTTAGCATAACTCGTTTTCAATATCATCATCCTGTTACCTCGTTACATTCACTTTCATTTTGCAAGATTAAATATAAATTTTCTATAGAAATTTCATTTCTCAAACAGCTAGTATCGATCAATGACAATAACGTGTCAATAATTATGACACAGTAGATTGAGTAAAGAGAAAAAAAAATTCCGTATAAATTCGGCTCATCATTTATTTTATGTCGATGTACCATGATAAGGTAGAACGATAAAAAGTATATATAAAGGTAATTATAAAAATAGCTTAAGCCCATGATTTATAAGATAAATAAATTTAAAAATAAATTTTTGTATATACAGCTGATTTTAAGACACTATTATATATATATATATATTCTTTTTAACTTAGACTACGTTTATAATGAATAGCTCAATTGGCCCGATTATTCGTTAATGTCTTTTACCGTGTATCTCTCGGTAAATATAGAATCGATTGTGCAAGCAACGAATATCTCGATAGGAACTCGGTACGAGCCGTAAGAACGTTATTACGTTTGCTTCCTCTATCTTCGATATGCATTCCAAGCGAAATCGAGGGAAGAAGAACGGAGGCGTTCCAGTTATTACGAAGGCGACTTCAACTCGATATTCCGTGATGCTCGCGTGGTCTGTTCCGTGAGAACGTTTGCACCGTCGTCGATCTGTGCGACCGTTCTTGAAGAACACCAGAAAACCGTGGAGTCGGTAACCTGGCCAGGCAGCAGGTAGCAGTCTCGACTTGGTAAGGAACCAATGACGGGCAATGCCGATGCGGTAATTACCAGGGAGCAAGAGGAGTCGTGCGAGCAACTTGGACCTTGCAAGATAGATAAAGAGAGAAAAAAGAGAGAAAGAAAGAGAGAGAGAGAGAGAGAGAGAGAGAGAGAGAGAGATCCTCTCTCGTCGAGCAATCCAGGTGCTCGAGTGCACCTAATTACGAGCAAGAACACTAAACTGCAATTAACAAGCCTCCCCAGCCACGCCATTTTATCTTATTGCCTCTCCTCTTCGTCCTCTTCTTCCTCTTCTTTTTCATCGCTAGAGTAGGTCCCGAGCTCGGACGTGCTGACCTCGCCAAGGATGGATCCTGTCTCGAACAGGAAATCGGCTATCCATCGAGAATCTCAACGATCAATGGATTCCTATCCTAATAGCTTCTATTATCTCCTTCAATTTTCTTGTTTTTCTTTTATTTTTGATTATTCCTTTTATATCTTTATTTATTTCTTGTTTCTTTTTGAAGGGTGGTAAGTTTTTTTTATCAATTGCAATTCTTTTGTTTCTTCTTTTTAATTTATTCTTTGAGGAGGGACGATTGTGCGAATGAAAATGATTCTCGTTCGGTAGATCGAAAGTAAAAGGTAAGGACGTGATATTTCGGTCGTTGTTTCGAACGAGTGAAAGGTGAAAAATAATAAAATGCAATCGAAGGGGGTTGGGATGGTGGGGGATCGGGCCAAGTGCGAAGTCACGTATTTAAACATCTTATTCTATCGAGGCAGTGAAGTAAGGTAAAACCACATTAATTTCCACCCACGGTGCAAGGAGCGAGTGTGACCTAAGGTCGGCCACGCAATAGAGAGCTCATTAGAATCATACTGGTACCGTTCCTCCGTTTGTTCCGTGGACAACCGGATTGTAATTTCGCGATCCTTTCTCCATAGTTCTTTGCCTTTACTTGCGACCCGTATCGTGAACCTCCCTGCATCCGCATTTCGAAGTGCATCGAAGAAGAAATTCGAGAATCATTTCCTTATCAATTCCATAGTCATTCGTTGAAATTTTCTCAAGTAAATTTTTTTTCTTCTTCTTTCTTTTTCTTTTTATGACCTTACCTAAAACCATGTTGATAATTTCGACTAACTTGCAGAACATCGTCACGAATATTTATATATATATATATATATAAAAGTGTAATACCTAATATTATCAGTTTAGTACCCAAGTAAAAATATTAAAAATTCGTCCTCCGAACTTGATCAGTAGATCAAATAGATAAGTACTTAAACGGAAATTCAAAGCTCGAAGCATCTCGAAACGCGGAATATCACGATCGTTATCAACTTCTACTGACGAGCCGATGCAGTCGATGCTGACATTAAATGAATTCGAAGCTAATGGTTCACGCAAGAAGTGTCAGGTAGAAGAGATGAGAAGGGAGGATCTATCGATCGATCGATCGATTCATAACGAAACGAAAGGAAAGTGGCAAGTATCTTCTTGCCAGTATCCTTTACTTTTTCACTTTTTCACATAGAGTAGTAACCAAGTGGCAAGATAATCGTATAGACCAGCCGTTTTCAGAAGGTAAATACGAAGTAAGAAGGAGAGGTGTAAAGTATTAATTATCGGCCATCGTGCTACTTCCTCGAGCAATGCGTTCTTTTTTATTTTTTCAAGGGCCACTGGATCGTAATAATCTTTCCACAGTGAGAGATTCTCAATGTGTACAGGCAAGTTTCGGTCGTTACACGATAATCACGATAGCAAAGACGACGCGTGTCCCATCGAAATATCTATCTCTTTCTCTCTCTTTCACTTACGTATCTACTACTCGTAAAAAGAGAAAATGAAAGACAGAGAGAGACAGAGAGACAGAGAGAGAGAGAGAGAGAGAGAGAGAGAGAGAGAGAGAGAGAGAGAGAGAAGAAATACCGGTCAGCAATCCGTTCTAAAATGACTCGTGAAACGATTACGCGACTACACCGTCGTCGTTAGGACAATACGAACGGGAGTCCATCGGCTTAATCTTCCTATCCAACGCTGACTAATGTCCTCTGGCACTCGTAATATCGTGTCACGTGGTTGCCGTTTCTGTCCCTCGTAGAATTCGTGAACGGCGAGTCTCTCGAATGGACCAGACAGACAGTCGAGATGATTCAAGTCGAGAAGAGATTGTTAATCAACGCTGTCGCCTTAACCGTAACCAATCGCGAGTATACGTGCTTGGCCGAGGGAATTATTACGAGTGTATTCGACGCAACCTCTGTCATTTGGTTAAAGCACGTTATATGTCATTGTAAAATACACTTCGTCCATGATCATAACTTTAAAGTCTTGGTATATCAATACATTTGATATGAAAATAGTTAATTCATTATTTATGTGCATCGCGAGGATATATACAAACGTTAAAAACTACATTTTCTTTTCTCGTCTAATTTTAATCTAATTTTAATTCTTCTGACGAATTTACTTTCTTCTTTAATCGATTTATCCGATATTTTATTAATTTTATGCACGAATAAAATAAGGAAGTGATCTTTAATATACGAAATGACACGTATATTCTCCATTAATTGGCAACTGTCCGATGACAAATTAACATGATATCTACATACTGTAATTTGTATAACGCAAGAATTCTCATCTTAAATTTTGAGCGACATTTATTTAATGTCAACAAAATTCGCGACGTTCACAGACAGGTAAAAAAGAAAAAAGGGCACCGGCCGGTTGCAATTTAGCGTGCGGCGCCATCGCTCTTCGCGTCCCTTCGACGAACGGGACGGAGTCTAATTGCGTCGAGCGAGATGCGAAAGGGTGAGTGGAGAGGGGAGAAGAGAGGGTTGAGAAAAAATTCGACGTCGCTCGTTAAGCGTCTTCCTCGCCACCATCGTTTCTCCCGTGTCCCGAGGCTATCGAAATCAGCATGGTATGTCAAAATCTTTCTCACGCTTTTCATGGAATTCAAATTTTTAACGAGAAATTAATAGGAGACATTCTGTTCTATATGTTAACGTTTATCAATACGTTAAAGTATGAAAGCAGGTTAAACAGATCAATTATCATCGCCATAACCGATGAAAAGTAATTAAATATATCGATGCGTATATTAATCGAGATTATTATTTATATTATAATACACAGATATTTCAATAAACCCGATATTCATCAAGTTTGTAATTATTACACATATATATATATATAAAACAATAATAAAAAGAAGTTCGTTCCACGAACATTGCAGGTGCTATCAAAAGCACAATGAATATATTCTAAACAATCCAATTGTTATACAACACATATATAAAGTATTTAGCGTATGGATACAAAAATATATATACATAATTAATTATCACAGGATTTGAATTCAAGCATCTACATATTCGAAATCTTGCAAATATTTCTAATCTCCAGAGCAACTATTATTTTCGCACGAGACACGCACGTCACACGTTAGGTAACGTTACGCATAAATCCAACAGCTATATATATATATATATACATATATACTTTCTCGAGTCTCGAGTCTCATACAATGGAAGAAAAATCATTTTTCTCAATGATTCACGTCGATCCCACGATCGAGCTTTCGAAAAGGTCGGTCCTATGTACGATGTTGGCTCCTTCGAAGCAGATCTATCCGGAACACGAATAACCAAGGAATAGAGTGGAACCACGCCCAATGTATTCTCTCTCTCTCTCTCTCTCTCTCTTTGTCTCTCTCTCTCGAATACACCTGCACCCGCGAAGCTCGTTATAAAGGCGCGCGAGCTCGCCTCTAAACTGCCCCGTGGCAGCAGCCTTTTCTCCTTTTCGTTGTGCGTGGGCGGCACAACAACACGCGGACGAATACGAATCGCGAGAGGATACACAGTGGACTCTCTCGAGCGTGCCGTTTCACAGAGACGATATACTAATTTGCGTATTGTCGTTCCGCTAGCCGCACACACAACGCTCGACTATTTCTCCATCTCTTTCTGTCTTTTTCTCCTTACTCTTCGAGGAGCTCCTACGCGAACGAGGAACTGAAATTTTCTCTTAGGTAATTTTGATAAATGATAGACCGTGCAATAGAGAACTGAACAACGGTGTGCACCGTAGGTACACCTTCTATGCTTTCGTTTCTACGAATTATTTCTAAGATTTATACGTAAGATTATACCACGGATAATGAGGTATATCGTTATTTATTTAAAAAGAAAGGAGAGAAGAAAAAAGAAAGAAAGAAAGAAAGAAAGAAAGAAAGAAAGAAAGACAGAAAGAAAGAAAAGAAAGAAAAAGAACAATCGAAGAAAGAAAATAAAGGAAAGGAAAAAAAGTTCCAGTTATTTTTATCGATCATCGCGATTATATATTATATCTCCATGACCTCCGATCGCCAGGCAATTACGTTTATCATTCGTACATATTAATAGATACCGGAAACCGATACTCGAGATTTTCTCGCTCGAAGTAACACAGTATTACAGAAAACGAAGGTAAATCGAGATGAGCGTGTTAAATACCCTGAAAGGAGCTCGCGGTAGCTATACGAGGTCATGATAGGTTATCGATTTATATCTATCGATATGATGATGTCCATTAAGACCTTCCCAATGAAATTCCTTCTTACTTCTTAAAAGAAAAAAGAGAAAAAGGAAATATAATAAGACAATTCACCTACGGACGAACGATTTTCATTAGAGGGCTCGTCGCCAATTAGCGTTCGAACTTAAGCTCGAGAGTTAGATCGGCACTCCAGATTTTCTTTATCATTATTCTAGTTTATACTTTGTATCTGAGTAAGGAAGTCGTATACGAGTACTTGGTAAATAAGAAAATCTATGATAATCGATATTTAGTATATTACTCTTCAAAAAAGGTATACGATCGAGGAGTGGAGAAACCTAATGACTAGAGCAAACCTAACTGCATATCGCTCGATGAAGGTAACTTTTGGAATTATATGTAAGCTTTCCTCACATTTCTATATCCCTATCTCGTTCAGTGCAAATACGATTTATATATACGTATATATCTATATGTAGATATGGACATAGATATATGTATCTGTATATACAGTCTCATATATATATATATATATATATATATATATATATATATATCGCATTAATTGCGAACGATTCCTATGTCGATCCAATCCGTGAGAGACATCGATTCTGTTACGGATCGTAGCTCCTGCCAGCCGGACCGTGGTTTCTGAGATTAAACGGCGCTCGTGATATCGGTTATAATTGATAATTGATCGAAAGACGGTAGTGCTTCCGTGCGAATTACTTTTCTCTCGTGACCGTCGCAAAATTACTGGAAATAATCGTTAATGAACTTGTACCGTAACACAAATACAAAAATAATAATATTAAAGGAATTGTATCAATTACTAGATAATACCTTCAATTGAATTTTATTAATAAAAAGCATATACGTAGAGATTCATAAAAAAAGAAATTCAATGAATTATTCGATAAAATTTATAATATTTTGACAAATAAAAAAATCGTCGAATACGATAAAACTTGTACTACGTGAAAATCTCGATCGAATGAATTACGTTAATCAGGATCCTTTAAGAAATCACAAATTTTCTTTTAGAAGGAACCTTGCTCGGTAGAAAAAACGCGGTCCCTTACCGAAAGATCTTGAGATTATTTCCCCATCTCGATCCTTGTTTACGGCGATCAACGTCAAGAAGAGCGCCTTAAAAGTGCAAACATTTCGATAGGTTCCAATAGAAGTTACAAAACTCTCGTACCCTTCGGGTAGTTCCTCGAGTATCATCGATACTCGATGGAAATCCTCTTAAATTTCACGAGGAGGAGGAGGAGGAGGAGGAGGAGGAGGGAAAAAAAAGGAGAAGAAAAAACAGCGAAAAAAAGAAGATGAGGAGAGAGAGAGAGAGAGAGAGAGAGAGAGAGAGAGAGAGAGAGATAAAGAGAAAGAGTAAAGAAAACTTTTCAGTGGAAAAATTTTCAGAAGCATCCGAATACTTTATCAACTTTACATTAAAGGGAAACAAAACCTAATAAATAAATATAAATAATGTAATGTAAGGAATTCGTTTTTTTTTTTATATAGGTATTACGTATGGATCGAATATTGAAGTTCGAAGAAATGAGGAGGATTCCACGAGAATTTAGAAAAAAATAGAGAAAGAGAGAGAGAGAGAGAGAGAGAGAGAGAGAGAAAGGAGGAAAAAAAAGAAAAATATAAAAAATAAAGAAGATCGCGTCTCGCTCCAGAGACTAAGCGACTTGCGTCATTTGGTTTTTCTACCGGATGTGCTCGAGCGAACGAGAGGTAGTCAAGCGGATGCGAGAGACACGTAGTACAAATGTAAATGATCGATGAGTTATGAGCGCTTTAACGGTGGTCTCTCTTTACCTCTCTCTCTCTCTCTTTTCCTTTCTCTCTCTCTCTCTCTTTCTCCCTCTACCCGTCTCTCTCATCCACGATCACGGATAATTACAATTATTTCGCGGACCGAGCTCGCGACACGGATCGGGTAACGCGATCGGAACGATGCCGACGTACTCATTCGTCGCATATATACGCGTGGGTATGCGTGTATGTGTACATGTCTTTATATATAAGTATCTATTTCTCCAATCGTGATTCTGCTTCGAGAAATATGGAAAAAAGAAGGAAAGAACAAGGACGACTCATGAATAAATATAAATTATGGTAGTAACTTACGGCCGTGCAATTTGCTCTTTGATCCTTCGATGATTCACCGAAGACGACGTTTTCCTTTTGCGACGGATGCATTTAATGACGTCTAACACGTTAGATAAGTAGGGTGGAGTGATCATCGATTACAACCTGGGAACTCCTGATATTCGAGATGAAAAAAAGAAGACAGAAAGAAAGAGAGAGAGAAGAAAGGAAAGAGAAAGAGAGAGAGAGAGAGAGAGAGAGATACTCTTCGAATCTACTTACATTATACATATTTATACCGGAAGTCATGGATTATTCTATTTACGTATATCTATATTGTATCCGTATTTATCCTCATGGAATTTCACGATGGTGAATAGGCTATCGTTTACTCGCCATATGCCATGACAAATAATTTTCGCGCACGCTCGTTCGACTCTCGAAACAGGTGCGCGCGCGAGCGCGCGCGTTCGTCCTCACGACGAACTTTAGAAACTCGCTTTTTTCTCCCTCGTTTCTGTCTCCCATCTGTCGAGAGTTCAGATAACAACAATGCTGATACTTTCCTGTACAAACTCGTATATACCTCCATACGATATAGGTAAATACTTACTTACTTACTTACTTACTTACTTATTTACTTACTTACTTAGTTACTTACTTACATATACGCGCATGAATACGTAAGTGCATAAGTAAATAAGTAAGTAAGTACTTTACAATATATAGCTGAGTTTGCGCTCTATAACTTTGTGATCTCGCATTTTTACACGTGAGAAGGACAACCCACGTTCGATAATTATACTCGAGAAAAATGTTCTTACGTATGTATGTAGTACGTATGACGATTCGATTCGTCACGCTCATAAAAACGAACGAGTTTTCGAGCTAACTCTGTCGAAGAAAATGAGAGAGTGACGTAAGCCAGTTTACATTGAGGACCTCATACGTTCATTATCGTTTCATTAGATCAGATAATTAACCCTCACGAGCTAATTGAATTCGTTTTGGAAGGAATAAATTATTCTCTGGAATTTTCTTCCCTCGTTATATTTCATTTCTCAATGCACGTAACACTTCACTCTGACGTATTTATATATTCTTTAGGAAATGATTAACTAATGTTAATGTTGAATATTGATATATCTACTAAGTAAGTACCTACCCACGTCGATCATTGAATATATAGATAGATATAGAAAATAAAAGAATCAACGACGAGTTACGTTTCAATTGATCTCTCGATAAAACAAAAAAATTGCTAATTGTTACGAATTATTAATTCGACTATCTTTCATACTACCTGGTTGTTTTTTCTTTGTTTTTGTTTCATTGTTTTCCTCTTCTCTTTTCTTTATCTTTTCTTTTCCTTTGTCCAACACGTAAAACGTCGAGACGTCGATCGCGATATTACCGTATATCCGCCGATTTCTGCGCGCACCGTAATAAAAAGACGAAAAAGAAAAAAAAGGGGACGAGACTGGGTGAAATATAAAACTCCTCTCCGTCAAGAGGGCCGATGCGAAACAATGAACTCTGTAATTTTCTCGAGCGACGACGTATACCTACCCCGAGACCCTTTTCACGCGACCACCATAGCCCTGGGCTTCCAGTTTTTCTGTAGGATAAAGGCAACATCCACGTCGATCTCGTCGAGATTGAGCTATCAAGAGATCGGTCTTATCGATCTTCTCTCAGCTTCTATCGCATCGAACTGAAATCGATTCATCGATTGGAACATCTTAGAAACGACTAATTATTATCGATCTTTTTTCTATGAATCGCTCGAGAGATCGTTCCATCCTGATTAATCGTAATGATTTACGTATTCAAACAATACTTCGATGATCATTTATTAAATTTTTTTTTTCTTTTATCGAGAATAATTTCGAGATTATGCAATGCATATAACAATTTTTTTCTTTAATGTATTATTATCCAATGATCGTATTATATATATATATATATATATATATATATATATATATATATATATATATGTATGTATACGTTTATGTAAGAAATAGGGATCATTTCTTTGGTAAATTAATATTACAAGTACAATAACTCTCTATTTCGAATTTCCTCATTAACGTTTTATCGCAAAATAATTTCTATTTATAATAATAATAACAATCTTGGATAGTATTTGGTAAATGCGAAGTAAACGTTTTCGTTACCGTTTAGATTAATAAAGATGAAAAAATAAAAGAAAAAAAGGAGAGAGAGGAAAAAAGTGCGGTCGATTTGAAAAAAAAAAAAAAAGGAAAAAAAAAAGTCGTGCGACTAATTGAAGATGATTCACGAAATTTGATAGTTCGTTTAAAAAAAAATTAAGCGTCGACTCTCGGTTGGTATCAAGCTCGTAAAAGTTTGCGTGGCGAGCGTTGAAAAATTTGTTTCTCTTAATGCATCTCATCAAGAGAGTGCAAAAGAAATCGAGTACTCAATTTTCGTGCTCTTTTTTTGGATTTCATTAAAATTCGAAGAAATCGGTTGACTCGCGCTCGAGCCCGATAGGATGGAGAGAATCGTGTTCCGTTAATCATCACTTAACGACGTCGTATTATACCGTCTTTTCCGCTCGCGTTTTATGCAAAAGAACGTGTAATTCGTTACACGTGAACCGGCAATAACTTCATTACCACGTAGGCTAATTATGAGAAATTAGTGCGAGGCTAATAACAACGTGGCATTTCTTGATCGAGATTTCATCGATCAAAGGCATTCGTGATCAATATTATTACCTCTTTTTCTCTCTTTTTATCTTACTAGTAAATGAAAAAAGAAAAAAAGAAAAGAAAAAGAAATAGACGATCGAATCCTTTCGTAGTACATTCGCCACGCGTGTGGTCCCTTGAATAATTAATTATTCAACAAGTTTTTAATCCGTCTAAGTGAAATATCAAATAAATCGTTTCAGAAAGAAGTAAAGAGAGAACGGTATCGAGGTTAGTTAAATAATGATATTTTACATGTATATTTCGAGTATAACATTACTATACGATAAGATAAAGATATCATTAATATTATCAGGTTTGTTGCAAGTGAACCGTAGAGGAAAGGAAGGCTCGAAGGAGGTACAACGAGGTGTCCTACTGTCCTCAGAGGAATTTGCGATGTCGGATCGTGCGAAGGTGAATGAGTCGAGGACACACTGGTGGCACTTGTAATTACATGATCTATAGATGTTCCACCGTAGAATTAAGATTCCACGTAGGGAAGAATCGAGAGAAGTTTACGACTTCTCTTTGATCGTTTCACGTCGTTTCTAAGTAAAATGTATAGACTCGAAGAAGAGAAAGAGAGAGAGAGAGAGAGAGAGAGAGAGAGAGAGAGAGAGAG